>NC_053489.1:521516311-521528811 GCF_905171775.1 Rana temporaria
CCAATCATGTGACCACAATCCTGATTCACTTGCAAGCACAGAGCGGCCGGTGGGTATGTGCATTATCTTCTAGCCTTGTCATTCATGAGAAGGAATGTGAGAGACAGGACGGAGTGGGGCAGAGCCGGGATATTGGGGACCGACAGAGCATGTGACATGCATACATCACAAGAGGAGGAAATAGGAGGGGCGAGAATAAGGGGAGCAGAGGTGGCTGGCAGAACTGACAACCGAACACGGAAGTGTCAGTATGCAGGAGCTTTCAGCTGCACACATTGAACGTTGTCGGTACAAGAGGGGAAAGGTTCTGAATGGCTTTATTGGATAGTTGTTTCTAATCAACCATTTAAGAGACTAAAGTGGATAATCCAGATTTGGATGTCAGAAAGCATGATGATCTGTGGGAAATTATCGTTCTTGACTGGAATTCTACTGTACAAACAAGTGGCAACTGCCCCCACCTATAACTGGTCTTTGCAGCAAGGACACAACACACTTTTATACAGCAGTTTGCCCCCCCCCCCCGCCCCCAACAACCACTTTCCTATTGGTCAATTGTAAAGTACATTGTAGTTCTCAATTAGGTCCTCTTAGCCATGCAAATGAGGACTTGAAACAGGGTCAGCAGGGATTGGTCTGATAGCGTGAATAGGAGGACTGCTATGTGTAATCAGACAGAAGCCCCAGGGGGGCAATCAATGTACACAAACAGCCAGACACAGAACAATGCTTTTCCTCCAGACCATGACGACATCTGGAGGGGGGGTTAGCCTTAAGACAGGGCAGAAGACCCCCCCACTGTGTAACTGATTTCAAGGAGAAACACTTCTGCATTCAAAGGTCCATGACAATATGCTAAACAAATACAAAGATTTCCAAGCTCAAACTTACCAACCAGCACCTGCCCTTTGCCTATCCATTAAAATACATGTTCTTCCATTGTGGAGACTCAAAAGTTGGCATTGGGACTACAGAAAACGGGATGCCTTGACGGGGCCTGTAGCTTACACGTGTATTTGAAAATGTGTGCAGACTAAGCCCCTGTTATCGCATGTTGGGTCAGTTGGTCGCTGGCTGGTTGGTAAGTTTGAGCTTTGAAATCTCTATGCATTTGTTTGGAACTGACAGACATTATCAATTCAAAGCTTATATTGGGCACTTGTTGAATAGAGTTCTTAAAAATCTGATGTTTTGACGTTTAAGTCTAATTGCTCATTTCAGGAACTTAAGCAAGTGTAGATGTGTCAATTCATGTCCACGAGTGTAATCTGTAGCTTTTCAGTTGCATTTAGTTTCTCTACCCCATCCTATATCATTTTTGTGTTTTTATGTCCCATCGCATTCTGCATGTGTTAACATTATTAAATTTGTGCACTCAGAATGCAAAATCATATTGTCTGCTAGAGATATGTCTGTCCTAGGAATCCTGTTTCTTTTCACTTTCACATTTCAAATGACATAGCAGGCTGATCTGCTGGCTTCCTGCTTGGTTTTGTCATTTTGACTGTTTAGAAAAGCATTTCTCAACCAATTTTCAGTCACTGCAGGCTTTTAAAAATGTGCCACTTTTTTGGATTTAGACATAAGCCTCATACACACAATGAGAATATCGAACAAATAATTGTTTGTTTTTCTGGATGAATACTGTACTGATTAAATGAAAATCCAGTATCATACGATTTTTTTTTTTTTTCATATTGGTCCCTTTTGGATAATTTAGCATGAACTCTCAAAAGCTGTTTACCAAACATCAGATTAGCATATGATCGATTCAAAAGCGATATTTTTCATACGTTTTTCTGAATGTTTACTACGCATTAGAATAGACGTTTGGCTTTGGAAATCTTCAATTCAGCACATGCGCAGTAGAATCCCTATATGTATATATCTGTTAACATTAATTCCAAATTACACTTTATTATGAAGGATTTGTAAATCCTCAGGGCATTAAGGTAAAAAAAAAAACCTGTGGTGCAGCTGTCCCCCAGAGCCCCCATTTTTATAACCTGAGTCCGATTGTTCCAGCGCAGAGGATGTACACAGCAGCTCCAGCCACTGTCTCGGTCTTCATTGGATAGACTGATAGCAGCAGGAGCATTTGGCTCCTGCTGCTGTCAAATTCAGTGACCAGGGGGTCCTGCTGTCTGTGTCAATGGATGCAGCAGCAGGACTCAGGAGCACGAGTGCCCCCATAGAATGTGTCTCTCCGTGGAGACACTCGATGAGGAGGAGGAGACAGTAGCCCCACCAGGGGACACCAGAAAAGGAGGCTCAGGGCCGCTCTGTGCAAAACCCTTGCACAGAGCAGGCAGGTATAGACATGTTTATTTAAAAAAAGAAATAGCCTTTACAATGACTTCAAGCAATGAATGGGGGATTCTACTGCACATGTGCAGCCTGGACTTTTTCAGCAGGCGGTAAGTGTAAGGGTTTGTAAAAATAAGACCTGTTCAGTTTATATGCATTGGCTGGCCCATTGGGGCCTACAGAAAAGCCTTACTACAAAAGACCGAGACAAATGCAGAAGAGGGTGAGATGGCCATGGAAGTTGCTAGAGGAGCTGCAACCAGCAGTTTAAAATCCGCTCTCCTCAAGACACATAATATAACTGGATACAAACATTTTAATACGTAAAGTTGATCCAGGGAATATCCGATTGCTTCTCTGGGGATCAGGAAGGAATTGTGTCCCCTGCTGTAGCAAATAGAATTGTTTTCATTATTTTTTTTTAACTTCCTCTGGATCAACTGTGCGTGTAGGATTGTTTTTTTTTTTTCTGCTATTGGTTGAACTGGATGTCCTTCTTGTAAAATGAACAAGAAATAAAAACACTATGCAAAATACATGGAGGACATGGACATTTTTTTTTTTTTTAAGCCCGTGGTGTGTGAAAATACTCCAAAAACTCCACCCATTGCAAAAAACTGCACATAGGGTTTACAAAAGGTCCTCTAAAATAGAAGGACCTTGCTCTGATTCCCTGGGCTTTGGGCTCCAGACGGGGACTGGTGTCTTTCACATGGTCCATTTGGCCGAAGCCAGACAGACCCCATTCTCTGGGAGGTCTGCCGAAACAGACTACCCCCAAGTACTGGGGGGGCTTCCCTGAAGGGCGAACTAAGCCAGAAGGACATGTCCACACCCTCCCAAGACTTTCAGGGGAAGGCCTGAGGACCTACAACCCTACTCATTATACATGAAACGGTGTACAAACCCGTCAACCAAAAAAAAAAATACAAAGTGACAACACAAGACAAACAACATAAAGGTGGAGAAAAGGGAAGTAGAGAGTGCATATGGTGTTATAGTACATGGCTGGCCCTGAGGCCAGGAATAAAAAAATTCTCTGGTTCTAGCCAATAGGCCCGGCCCAAAAAACAGGTGCCGAAAAAAGTGCGCAAAGTGCAGTGACCTTGGTGCCATAACTCAGTGACCCGTGAGACTACGGCACCCCTGGACTGCCACTTCAGGGGCACATACACCACAGGCTTCCTTTTTAGAGCTGCACGATTCTGGCCAAAATGAGAATCCTGATTTTTTTGCTTAGAATAAAGATCACGATTCTCGTGTAAAATCTTTCACATTGTACAAAAAAATTGGGCTAACTTTACTGGTTAATTTTTTTTGTTTCTAATTCATTTTTTCCCCCAAAAATTATATTTGAAAGACCGCTGCACAAATACAGTGTGACATAAAATATTGCAACCACCACCATTTTATTCTCTAGGGTCTCTACTAAAATAAATAAATTGTGTATGTATGTGTGTATGTATGTATGTATGTATGTATGTATGTATGTTTAGGGGTTCTGAGTAATTTTCTAGCAAAAAAAATAACTATTTTAGCTTGAAAACAACAAATGTCAGAAAAAGGTTTAGTGTTTTTAAGTGGTTAAACTTTCCTAATTTACATACAGAAATCTATTCCTTTGATGTAAAAGACAAATTGTTACAATGTTTAGACTTAACATTCCACTGATAAAGAATGTTGTAAATCTTGGCAGACTGCCTGGACATTTGACAGCTGAGAGCAGAGAGAATTCTCTGCATACAAAAGATCGGGAAATACTTTAACGATTTATTATGCAGCTCTAGCTTCCTTCAGCCCCAGCCCACAGCCAGACTGGTGAAGCCCCTTACTTACCCAGGATAGAACTTGGAAGGCATAGACTCTCCTACCGTTCCCACCCAATTACATTTGGGAAGTGCTAACTGACCCCCCCGGTAGACAGACAAAAGGGGGTGAGTGCTCTTTCCCAAAAGACTAATAAGTACAGAAACCACACCAAATCTTGGTCAGAAGGCCAGGGACCCAAACCTGCGACCAGACCCAGTGCCTCGCCATCCCTATCAGGAGGTAACCCTTCTGGTTTTCTCTAGAGGAGACCTATTAACGGCCCTCAGTTCAAGCAGTCCAGGTTCGGCTCTTCCCAATATTTACCCTCCAGGTTACCAATACACCAAGTGGATTTGCATAGCCACGGCTACAACCCCTAACTTACCGCCGTAGATCAGGGACAGTAGCACAGCACCACCACTTGGTAACTGATAAACAGATACTACACCTGATCTTAGCCAAAAGGCTGAGAAGCGATAACAAAAGGATAATTTTACTAAAAGTAGTTTTCTTTGAAAAGCTCTGTTGCCCAACAGACTTTTAGGAGTTGTGTGGCCCATGGCCCTAGCCGTCTAGTTGGGGTGGATCATGAAGTTGTAAATGGGCAATATCAATGATCTCTACTAGCTTCATGTAACATGTCCGTAGTCGTTTACGGTCTCCTTGTATGTGTACTATTCCTGTAGCTTATCCACAGTCTGACCATCATGCTCTAGTAATTCTAAAGTCTGTGATTGGCCCCTCTAGCTTTACATAGTAAACATGTGTGGCCCCTTTGTTGATTTCATGGGCCACAGTTAATGCTTCTTATACGTGTATATTGGCAATGATAATTATATTTGTAGTAAAAGTGTATGGTTTGAATTCCCTACTTACATTTTTTAGCTATTCCTGCAGTGAGGGCAGATTTCCTGCCTTTGCCCATTATGGCCCTTATTGTATGTAGTAAACATAAGGGATTTCAAACCCAACCCTAGCGCACTTCTACAGGCTCCCGGATCCGGTGGCGTGGTCGAAGTGCGGCGTTAAATTGATTTCACATATAGTCTCGCAAAATAAACTACTATCCTTTGACGAGCTTGAGTCCACGTTTAATTTGCCCCGGCACTACCTCTTTAGATACCACCAGGTGGCACATGCATTTTCGGCGCAGTTCCCGCTGTCGTCCTGTATCGTGGCCCAGTCGGAGTTGGAGAGAACACTTCGGTTTTGCTGCGAGACGAAGCCTACCTCACATTTGTACTCCTATCTGATTTTTGTGTCTCTTCCTCCTCTGGATGGGCTGCGGTCCCGATGGCAGCGCGACATCCCTACGTTAGATGCTGATGACTGGGATGATGTGTGGGATCTTCCCTTCCGCACTTTTGTCTCCATTCGAGACAGGTTGGTGCAGTTTAAAATTGTCCACCGAGCATACTTTACCCCACATAGACTCCACAAGATGAACCCGGCACATTCCCCCGAGTGTTGGAGGTGTAGTGCCTCCCCGGGCGACTTCTCCCACATTTTTTGGAGGTGCCCTGTGATAAAACAATATTGGGGAGAGGTTTTGGAAATGGTTAATAAAATTGCGGCAGTCCAGCTGCCACTGGCGATGGAGGTGTGTCCTGGGTGTTGTTGAGAACGTAGTCCAATCCTCTGCCAAACGTACATTAGTGAGTCTGCTACTTTTCTATGCACGCAAGAACATTGCCATGCATTGGAAGAAGCCTACTTCCCCCTCCCTGATGCAGTGGAGGGGCTTGGTGAACGCCAGCCTTCCCCTGTATAGGGATACATACGTAAACCGGGGGTGCCCGCAGAAATACGACAAAATATGGCGAGCCTGGCTAGCTGAAGCTGAAACTGCTGGCTGAACACTTGCAATAGATGACATGTTTGGCCGCGAGGGCATAGAGAATAATCTGTTTTTCTTTTTCTTTTTTTTTTTCTTTGATTGGTTGGCCGGTGCGCCGAGGGAGCACGCTGCTGAGGGGGGGGGGGGCACCTTAGCCCCCCCTGTCCATATCTGTAAATTTTCACCTCTCAGGAAGCACTATGTAACAACGTATGATGACATATATGTTGATTCATGTTAGATGCATATGAGCTGTGTGTGTATGTACTGTCTTCTGTCATGTCGATGTATTGTTCATAAACTTAATAAAAATAATTATAAAAAAATAAAAATAACATAAGGGATTTCATTCTTAATTCTATATATAATGTACAACATATGGAGAATCCATTGAGCGTGAGATGTCTTGTAATCATCGTAAAGACAATATAAAGAAGCATATTTTATGTAATTTCTTTGTATGCGTTTACAGAATGTAATGATCGTGTATCTGTTTTCAGGAAGAGAAAAAAAAGTTTGATAAAGAGACCGAAAAAAACTACAGCAATCTGGATAAACATTTAAGCATGTCTGCAAAGAAGAAAGAGCCACAGTTGCAGGAGGTAGGTCCAATGCATTGTTATACAGAATATTTGGTGTTTTAGATATAAAGGCGCTACTTTTTGCTTGGTTGTGCTGCTCTTTGGTCCTGCCTCGCTGGTCCTCTTGCTGCAAGCCTAGCACATAAGGTCTGAATGAAAAGAAAAGTCACTCTGCAGTCTTTAATGATGTGAAACATGCACTATGTTCTGATGACCAAAGTCCATGTTACCTAAGCGGCCTATGCTTTCGGTCAAAACAAAAATGGGTTATTTTTTAAATCATAATGTAATTTGAGGATAGTCATGTTGACTTTATATGAAGATTACAGATTTCGAAATCCACTCTAAAGCTGGATACAATTTTCTTAATATTTGTTTTCCTTTTTTAGATTTACCAAAACCGTATAATGTAAGGTCAAACCAAAACGCTTTCAATTTGTATGCATTCAGGCAGGCCCTTGCACTACATAAACAAAGGGAGGATACCTACCAAGAAGGTCACGTCGGTGGAACACCACGGTTGAATAAAAATTATTTTATTGTAGAAATTAGCACATGAACGGAAAAAAATTCAGTGAATAACCTTCCAAAACAATGTTAAAAATACAACGTTGTCATGATTGGGGAAATTACAGCTGGGCAGCCATCCATTTATTCAATCTATCACACTTCTCATCGGTCTACTAATCTTGGAATGTTGATGATTGGACTTTTTGAACTTTGATGGAATGACCTAACTGTCCAAAGTTCCTTTAGGACCAAAAAGAGGGAAATGTGTATTGGATGTACCTGTATAATTGCAGGTGTTGGCTTGCAGATTCAAAGTTCATTTGGGCAGCCCAGTAAATATATTCAGTCAGAGTACATCAGTTGATTCCCAACTATAATGAGCTGGGGCTATGCTAACTGAGGCGTGATAAATTGCTGGCTTGATGTGTCTAAAATCAGTCTGGGGGAATTCACCCACACTTGGCTGGATTGCTGGGAGAAAGTTCATTTATTGATGAGGAGGAGTGTGGGGAGGGAGAAAATCGAAAGGGGGGGGGGAGAAAGCCGCACCGCCTGTACAGCACTATTAGCTTCTACTGGTATCCTAAAGATATAGGCCAGAGTATTGATAGATCTCACCACCTCCGCTGTACCTCCAATTCTTACTCCTTGCTCCGCTTTGTGGGCCTCCAGATGCACTGAACTGTGTATCAATAAAAAAACAGTGTCATTGGCTCCAGATTTGCCTCCAGGGGTCGCATCACCTCCGCCTCACAAACCACACATGCCACGGGCTACAATCCCATGGACATCACATGCGTCCCGACGTTACGCTGATGTGTTTTATTAGCCAATCACCGATAACTTCTTCAGAACCTTGCACTACATAGTTGAAGGTAAATCTAAAGGAAATCGAACAACAAAAGTTGTGATTTGGAGTGCATCTTGGATATGACTTTGGCTTTGACCAGTGATAATGGACAACTGTTGCTCCAACTGTTGCATTGTATAACATTCAGGTATGACTTTCATGCAACTTTTGAGGGTGGAAAGTTGTACCAAAGTACTGCATGAACTACTTTTGAAGTTGCTGCAACTTTAAGTCGCACATACATAATACGAATAGTTATCATGGGGAACAACTATTTTTAGCGGTGCTTTACCATGGTTTTTGCTGCGCTTTTTGTCCGTTTATGGGCTAAAAGGGGTTAAAAGCACTGCTGTAGCTGTGCTTTGCTATCTCTTCACCTGAAAAAGGGTTAAAAGCACCGCTGCAACGTCTCTTTGCCATCGCTTCGGTGGCGATGCCCATTGATTTCAATGGGCATGGCCGCTGTAGGAGTGGTGTATACACAATCCTACAGCACCTAAGATGCAGCAGGCAGGACTTTTGAGCGTCCTGCCAGCTAACCGCTCCAGTGTGAAAGCCCTCGGACTTTCACATTAAAGTGATAGGAGAGGCACTTTTGGCACCTGTAATGCGCCTCTGTGTGAAAGGGGTCTAAATGTTTTTTATATCTTCGTGAATCCTAGCTGCGTTCTACTGCTTTGCACCTGTTTCAGCAAGCATGAAAAGATTGGATAGGCTGTATATTTCTTTTCACTTGTAAAATGTAATCCTGACATTTATCTGCTGGAATTAACATGCCTTGCAAATGTAAAGATCATAATCAAAATTCTACTTTTTGTTGCGAAGGATATCTGGGATTATCTGTAGAAACCCACAATACTGTTTAATGATGTGAACTCCCAATGCTAAGGAATAAGTGGAATAGTGGATTCTCTTTTCTCTGGTGAGATGACCCTGTCGGAAAGGTCACAAAC
This sequence comes from Rana temporaria, assembly GCF_905171775.1. NCBI lineage: Eukaryota > Metazoa > Chordata > Amphibia > Anura > Ranidae > Rana > Rana temporaria. Next base: position 521,525,159 of record NC_053489.1, read on the forward strand.
ACATCCTTTGCTCATGTTCTCATACATTCCTCTACAGCAGACCCTTTGGAAAATAGCAGGCCAATTTGAAAATAACTTCTCTGGGGGATAAAAAGAAGGCCAAGAAAAACAGTTTTTTTAGACTTGCAACTAACAAGATAACTCTTGCTTCCATTAATTGTGCAATGTGTGAACAGCAGAGAGCTTTCTGAGTAAATCATTTTCCCTATGGCCAAACTGAATACATATAGCTATAATCAAAGCCGTACTAGATTTATAAATTGAATTAGTTTAACCCTATCTTGAATGCAAATGGCAATTAAATGTCCCCAGTAATGTGCCTTGCACACAAAAGGAAAGTAGTAAATTCACATTCAGCAAATAAAAGGTTACTAGTGCTGGCATAAGAGGGGTATGAAAAACAAAGAGCTACAGTGTCAAAGGTGATCCAGGTACACTGGATCTTATTCACCGCATTTGTCTTTGTTGTCGGCAACCCAAATGTGCCCGTTTCCAAGGTCCCAATGAAGGGTTTTCATGTATAGAAACAAACGGGGCATTTAAGGATGACCCAACAGTTTTTTTTTGTTTTGTTTTTATACTAGAGACCATAATGAATAATTTAAATATTAAGAAATACAATTAATTAAAAACATTACATATCAATATAAAAATCCTAAAGGTATAATGACCGACATCCACTAGAAAATGTCAACGTGCTTCGTGGTCTTATGCCGCTTCTTTAGGACATCAGATTTCTTCATAAAATAATGTTTTTCTAAAGTTTTTTTTTTTTTTTTATTATTATTATTAGTGTGTGTGTGTGTGTGGTCAGTCCCCTCCTTTTGTGGGATAAGTTGACTGCTATATTTGATGATGTAAAAATATATATTTTAAGTGTTCAGTTTGCATCCCCCTATGTATCTGCAGTTATATGATGTACTCATTCTATATTATGTGTTTTTTAATAGATAAAACTCACTAGTATATGGCATTTTATTCTATGAAGAAATTGATGACCTGAAGAAGAGGCATGAGACCGTGAAACGTGTTGACTTTTTTTTGTGGATTTTTGCCATTATACCTTCTGTTTTTAGTTGATGTCTTTTTGTTAATGTGTGTTTTTTTTTTCTTCTTTTTTTTATATATGTATACTGTGTGTGTGTGTGTGTGTGTGTGTGTAGTATATGTGTGTGTGTGTGTGTGTGTGTGTGTGTGTGTATATAATATATATATATATATATATATATGTGTGTATGTATGTATTCATTATGGTCTCTAGTGTAATACTGTTGGGTCATCTTTAAACACCCTGTTTGTTTTTATATATTGGTTATATTTCCTTCCAGTGGGTTTTAACCCTTCTTTAAAGCAGTTGTAGACCTTTGTGTCTTTTCACCTTCACCTGTGCATTGAGGTGAAAAAACACCTTGCAGTGTCCGCCCCCCCCCCCCCCAGTTTTACTTACCTGAGCCCCGAATTTTTGTGGGAGCGATCCCACGTTGCTCTCTCCACGGCTTCTCAGCTCTTCATTGCATAGATTGATAGCAGTGCAGCCATTGACTCCCACTGCTGTCAATCAAATCCAATGACATGGCCGCCAGGGGCGGGACCGAGTCATAAACTCAGCGTCTATGGACACAGAGTGTATGACACAGAAGCGCGCCCACAAGGTAACCCCCTTGGGAGAGAGCATCCCAGAAGGGGTTATCTAATGCGGGGAGGAGCCGCGAGAGCTGCCGTGGGACCCAGAAGAGGGCGATCGGGGCAAAACGAACTGCACAGATAACATGTTTAAAAAAAACAAAAAAAACGCATGAACCTTTAATATCACTTTTAAACTTTACAAAGCTAAAAAAATAAATAGAAAAAAAAATAAGTTTTGGCAACACGTGCACTTTTTTATAAATGTTTTTACATTTTTTTATTTTTTTCTTACTACTGTATAAAGAAATGTTCAAACAGCTTATCCTCGGCTCCAAGAATCAGAATTTGTTTATTCTCGTGTTCTGTGGAGTGCCTGTTTGCTTGATGTCCGTCTACCTGCTTCAGTCTAACTTTGCCTGTCCTGTATAAAATCGGTGCACTTTTTTCTTTGTAAGACTAAGCTTTACACGTATGCTTCGTGCACTAACCCGTACATGCCTTTTCAAAACTTTTTCAGGAAAAACAATAAATCTATGTAGAGGGTTATAGGTGGCTTAAGATATGATGTCTGTCTGTTTTGAATACACAGCTCTTAAATTTTCTTTGGGAGAGATGCACGGACCTTTTCCTTAAAGGGTATGGCATGAGATGTACAGTGCAGTTATTTTGGAGCTTTAAGCAGCTGTTTTCTTTCTTCCTCTTCTTCCAGGCAGATGTCCAAGTGGAGCAGAATCGACAAAATTTCTTTGAGCTGTCACTTGAATATGTGTGTAAACTGCAGGAAATCCAGGAACGGAAAAAATTTGAATTTGTGGAACCTGTAAGTGAGGACAATGGTGTATATATACAAAGGAAGCACTGATTTCTTATGAACTGATGTGTTTTTTTCTGTCATTTATGAACTACTTTTGTCCTTTTCATTATGTGCAACTGAATGTTATAGTTAGGCCTGTTTCACACAGACGTTCCGTCTGTCAATTTTTCAATCCTCCTTCTGAAGATAGACAATATTATATTCCAATGGGTGTTCGGATGTATACGGATGACCATCCGTATACAAAATAAACATCCAGGTCCATTTATTTCCACAATTGGAAACAGAAGGTTTTCAGTGTTTATGCAGGCTACTGATGCCATCCATATATATCCGCTCAGTTAGGGGCCGGTTCACACCTGGTGCGGTAGGACTGTGTTGGGTAGCTATTCCAGCGCAGTCCCACCACAAGACAAAGCAGGTAGTGTGCGCTGAAAAAAAGCTTTTTCAGCGCAGTGCGACACAATTCACCACCTTATACTGCACTGTGGCAAAATCAACTTCAAATTTTACTAAACCCACAACCATAAAATCAGTCTGTATATGCAGTAAAGCATGCTTGTTATACTCCCTGTGGAACCCAAGGGGTTGGGCTCGTGGAGTCATTTCCGGCTACCTAAACCTATTGGCTTGGCTGGGCTAAATATATACTTTTATTCCACAAACAAGGTACTTTTAGCTGATAAAGGTATATACAAGATGGCAGTATTCCCAAAGTGTGGGGTCTACGAGACTTGGGGACAAAATGGCATTGAGATAATGTAATGCTACATCCCTTCTCCCCCTTTGCCCCCGCCCCCCTTGTTGCTGTGTTTAATTGTGTTGGGTCGTGGCACGTAGACAAAGGTCTGGAGACACATCTCAGCAGGGGTTGTGTAAGGAGGGGCTGCTTGCTTATAATCCCTTTGTGTTCCAATTAGTTGTTTGAATATACAAGTGTTGAATTTTCATTGATTCTTCCTTGTCCCCTACCCCCTCTATGACAAGGCTAAGGGGAGTGTCCCTAACTGTGTTTTAAAGGTGTATGTTAGGCACTTAATAAAGTGTTGATGCTCTGCATGTTTAACCCTTAACACCTGTGTGGCTTGTGTCGTGATTTGAGGGATTAAGGGCTGGTTCTGGCAAGTCTGCAGGCTGCGGGTGTGTTTGGAGGACAGGAGACACAGGTCTGGCGGGGGTTCCCATACAGCAGGGGTGTCCAAACTTTTTTCAA
>NC_053489.1:521533811-521598811 GCF_905171775.1 Rana temporaria
TAGTCAGCCAGAACAGCTTACTGTGGAGGAACAGGAAGTGAGAAATTCAGACAAAGAAAAAAAACATTTAGAAGGGAAATCCAAAGAAAGGGTAAGTGAACCAACAATGCACTAGCTTAAAGTGGTTGTAAACCCACTATTTGGACTTTTACCTACATCCGCCGGACCCTGCCGATTTTAAATCGCACGCGCGGGAGTGACGTCATCGCCGCTCCAGCGAATCACAGCGCTGGAGCGGCGATACCCGGAAGACACGCCGGAGCAAGATGACATCCTGCTCGGCGTGGACCAGGTAAGTGGTACACACCTCATTCCGAGGTAAGTATTTCATAATAGGCTAGTATGCGGTGCATACTAGCCTATTATGCCTTTTGCATTGCAGGTTTGGGAAAAAAAAAAAGTTTATGCGGTTTACAACCGCTTTAAAGCGGTGGTTCACCCTGCCGAACAACATTTTAGCATACAATTCGGCATTGTAGCGCGAGCTACAGTATGCCGGTCTTAATTTTTTTATCCCCGTACTCACAGTGTAATCGTACATAGTAGATTCTGACTGCCCGCGGGGAATGGGCGTTCCTTTCAAGAGGGAGGGTGATTGACGGCCGGCTCTGGCACGTCACGCTCCCCGAAGACAGCCGGAGTAGGTCTCGGCTCTTCACGGCGCCTGCGCACAGACTATGCGCAGGGGCCGTGAAGAGCCAAGGCTATTTCGGCTATTTCCGGAGAAGCGTGACGCGCCAGAGCCGGCCGTCAATCACCTTCCGTCTGGATTGAAACGCCCATTCCCCGTGGGCAGTCGGAATCTACTATGTACGATTACACTGTGAGTACGGCGATAAAAAATTAAGACCGGCATACTGTAGCTCGCGCTACAATGCCGAATTTTAGGCTAGAAGAAATTTTTTATTTTATTTTATAGGGTGAACCCCCGCTTTAAAGCAGGGCTCGACAAATCCAGGTCGCCATGGCGACTAGAAATAGGGTCCTGGCGCCATCTGGTGGTGAGCCGTTGGTATTACAAGTTATTACCACCAGATGTGTAAGCTGGCGCCATCTGGTGGTTGCCGTTGGTATTACAAGTTAAGCATTACAAGTTAAACAGCAATTCTAATGTAATTTTTCACTATTTTCACTGCCATCTTCTTCCCTCTAATTAGAACCCCCAAACATTATATATATTTTTTATCCTAACATCCTAGAGAATAAAATGGCGATCGTTGCAATACTTTCTGTCATGCCGTATTTGCGCAACGGTCTTACAAGCGCACTTTTTTGGGAAAAAATTACACTTTTTTTTTAATTAAAAAATAAGACAACAGTAAAGTTATCCCCATTTTTTTTAATATTCTGAAAGATAATGTTACGCCGAGTAAATTGATACCCAACATGTCACGCTTCAAAATTACGTCCGCTCGTGGAATGGCGACAAACTTTTACCCTTTAAAATCTCCATAGGTGTTGTTTAAAAAATTCTACAGGTTGCATGTTTTGAGTTACAGAGGAGGTCTAGGGCTAGAATTATTGCTCTCGCTCCGCTCTACCAATCGCGGCGATACCTCACATGTGTGGTTTGAACACCGTTTAGATATGCGGGCGCTGCTCACGTATGTGTTCGCTTCTGCGCGCAAGCTCGTCGGGACGGGGCGCGTTTTATGGCTCCTAACTTTTTTAGCTGGCTCCTAGATTCCAAGCAAATTTGTCAACCCCTGGCTTAAAGGAACCTATTTAGAAAATAAAAACAAACCTTTACAACCCCTTTAAGAAAGTGCAATCCCTTCCACTAACACCAATGATGGGGCCTTGTTTTTTTTCCCCACAGACGCCGAGACCTTTTCTACTTCAAATGGCCACTGTCTGGCCCTCCTAAAGTCTGAAGGACAGTAACCTGGCCCCTTGTTTAGAAAGTTTGGAGACCCCTGAAATAGTGTATGCAGGTTGTAGTGCCAAGGAGTCGGGTAGGGGCCCGTCACTGGAGGGACTTGATTCTGGTTATACAGAAGAATTTCAACTCCTATTATGCTCTTTACATAGCCAGGTGGTCTACTATAAACCAAGGAATTGTTCCGTATGTAGTGCAAAGAACAAAGCACTGTGTGCAGGAACCAGCCAGAATATATTTTACTTTGTTTTATTCACTGGTACTACAGTACACTATACGTTGCTCTTTTCCCAGTGGTATTATATAAGCCTGCAAGTCTGTGTATGACCCTGTCCATGTGACTGGCAACAGGTCATTTAACCACTTCAGCCGCGGAAGAATTTACCCCCTTCCTTACCAGAGCACTTTTTGCGATTCGGCACTGCTTCGCTTTAACGGATAATTGCGCGACGTGGCTCCCAAAAAAATTGACAGTTTTTTTTTTTTTTTTTTACAAATAGAGCTTTCTTTTGGTGGTATTTGATCACCACTGCGTTTTTTTTGCGCTATAAACAAAAATAGAGCGACAATTTAGGGAAAAATGCAGTTTTTTTTTCATTTTGCTATAATATCCCCCAAAAATCTATAAAAAAAACATTTCTCCTACAGTTTAGGCTGATGCGTATTCCTTTACATATTTTTGGAAAAAATATCGCAATAAGCGTATATTGATTGGCTTGCGAAAAAGTTATAGCGTCTACAAACTAGGGGATAGATTTATTGAATTTTTATAAATTTTTTACTAGTAATGGCGGCGATCTGCGTTTTTTTTTTTGTATTATTATTGTGGCCCTGACATTGCGACGGACATATTGGACATTTTTGACACATTCACATTTTATACAGTGATTAGTGCTGTATAAATGTGACTGGCAGGGAAGGGGTTAACACTAGGGGGCGCTGAAGGGGTTAAATATGTTCCATAATGAGTGATTCTAACTGTAGGGGGAGGGGACTCACAAGGGGAGGAGACTGATGTGTGTTCCTAGTACAGAGGAACACAGATCAATCTCCTCACCTCTTGCAGGAAGTGGATCTGTGTGTTTACACACACAGATCCACGGTCCTGCTGTGATTGCGGGCAATCGCGGATGCCCGGCGGACCGGGTCCTGAGCAATGCCACGCGCGCCCCCTAGATGGCCGGGAAGACCAGGGCGTCATACGACGTCCACCCAGGATGGGAGATCCCCATCTGTGGATGTCATCTGACAATGGGTGGGTTAAGAGATCCAGTCGCAAATGGTGATTTGCAGTAATTTGAATTTCTACCTTTTTTTAGGCTGCTTTTACACTGAAAGTGCCGACCGTTAGCGGTAAAGCAGTGCTCATTTTAGCGACGCTTTTACCGCGATTTAAGCGGCGCTCTTCAGCTGCTTTTCACCCGCTAGCAGGGCGCTCATTAACCCTAAAGAAGGGGTTAAAAACGCCTGTGTTGTGTTCCTGAAGTGCTTTTCAGGCACTTCCGAATCTCTGCCCATATATTGCAATGGGCAGGGGCGTTCAAAACGCCCCAAAGATGCGGCATGCAGAACTTTTTCTAACATCCCACAAGCACACTGCCCAGGTGTGAAAAAACTCATTGCAATGAATGGGAGGCAGTTTTCAGGCACTTTACAGATGCTATTTCTAGTGCTAAAATGCCTGAAAACTTCATCAGTGTGAAAGGGGTCTTAAATTGTTCTAGTACAGCTTTTTATTTCAGGGTTTACTAAAGCCAGAGTAAAGTGTCAGAGCACACACACTAAACTGTCATACATCAAAGGTGCTGGCAAAAGTATATGATGGGAAAATTAAACTGCATTTAAACCCAGCAGCAAAATGTACAGTGCACCAGTCCTTGGGTGCGGTTGTTGCATTTGTTTTTCTTTTTTAAAGCATAACTATGTGCAAAACTTCTTTTTTTTTTTTTTTTTTTTTTTTTTTTTGGATAGAGCAAAGGAGGGTTAGAACACCTGTCATATTTGTTTTCGCCATCTGTGTCCCATTGCAAAGATTTCCCTTCACTTGCCCTATAGCCAGTGTGGATTTTATTTAACCGCTTTCTGCCCGGCGTATAGTCATATGACGTCCGCAGGAACCTTTCGTCCCTACGGGCGGACGTCATATGACGTCCTGGGTTTCCCGGCCGACTACGGGGCGTGCCCGCCTCATTGCTCGACGGCCTCGATGTCTGCCGGGCACTCCGCAATTACGGCAGGACCGTGGATTTGTGTGTAAACACACAGATCCATGTCCTGTCAGAGGTAATTTTACTTTCACTTTTAATGACAATTGTAAAAAGGACACATGGACAGGGTGAATCTCCCTGACGGAAGCAGAGACAGCAATAAAAACTGGCAGGTGTTCTTATCCCTCTCCACTCTATCCAAAACAAAAAAAAAAGTTTTGCCTTTTAGTTACACTTTAAAGGTCCATACACACGGTCTGACTTTTTGACAAGAAACTTCAAAATGAGCAGGTTTTCAAAAAAATACGACTGTGTGTACGCTCCATCGGACAAACTTTTTTGGTTTTCGTCAGACAAATGTTCGCTCTGAAAACGGACAAACTTTTAGCAACAAAAGTCCTACAGTGCAAAATCATATTGTGTGTACAGAAGTCCATCAGGCTTTACGTACAAAGCCTGCTCAGAATCAATGTTAAAATCAAACAATAGCAGAAGTTGACCAACGGGTGGCGGTAAAGGGCAGAAAAAACGTGTGATTTGGTGAAAGTTGGCTGAAAAGTCCTGCCATGTGTATGCATACCAAGTTCACGGCCAACGCCCTGTGAAAAAAATCCACGGAAAAGTTTGTTTGAATTCCAATCGTGTGAGGCTTTATGCGGTTTTCAGCAAGCATAGGTCAATACCTGTTGATCTTGCCCGAATTTGGACATCCTTCTAACATTCTGTGTACTGAATTGAAATCTCAAAAAAAATACTATTTCGTTTATTGACAGACATGGCACTTCCATTCTTGACCTTGGGGTTGTATCGCCACCTTCAGGAGTAGGACTAGGCCGAAAAAAGAATAGGCACAGCAATGCCTGGTAGTAGCCCCCCCCCCCACACACACACACTCAGCTATAGGCTGCTCAGTTTTTTCCTGCCTAATCTAAAAGGACTGCTGGGACCTGTGTTTTTTTTTTGTTTTGTTTTGTTTTGTTTCGTCTCATTTTCCTGCGGTGGGGCATGCCAGATGTGGGTCTTAACGGCTTAATCAAAAGGTGCAGAGATTCGTGGCCAGATCCCTTGGCAGATGCGTCGGACACGCTGGTGGTGCAGTGGGGGCATTATCAGCTAATTATGGTGCTCTTTACTTCAGAAGCCACCATTCGAGAACATTAGGGAGATCCCCTTACTCACTCACACTCTCTCAGAAGGTGGTCTTTCTAGTGGCAATTACGTCCGTTCCGTGTGTTTCTGAGCTGGCAAACTTGTCCTGTAAGTCTCCCTATTTGGTTCTCCACAAGGATAAGGCTGTGCTGTGTCCGCATCCCTCGTTTCTCCCGAAGGTGGTATCTGCCTTTCATCTAAACAAGGACATTGTCCTTTCTTCCTTGTGTACTCAACCGTCTCGCCTAAAGGAGGTCGCCTTGCACTCTTTTTTGATGTGGTTCGGGTTCTTTGTGTGTACCTGTCGGTTACAGCTCCCTTTTCGGAAGTCGGATTTGCTGTTTGTAATTGTGGAGGGGCCTGGCGGCCTCTCCTGACACAATTTTTGGTTGGATCAGAAAAACTATTGTCCAGGCTTATGCCATTAGGGGGCAGGTGCCCCACTTTCCCATTATGTCACACTCTACCAGGACGATTAATGCTTCCTTGGCCTTCCGACATCAAGCGTCTGTTTCTCAAGTGCGTAAGGCCGCCACCTTGTCCATGCACACTTTTCACCAAGTTTAACAGGTTTTGACATCTTCGTATGCGTGTCTCGGCCGCAAAGTTTTGCAGGTAGTCGTCTGAGGTTTTTGGCTTCCCGTTACGGGGGGGGGGGGGGGGGTTCTATTTGGGTGGAGGTTATTTTTTTTCTGTGTTCCCACCCCTCGTTGTGGCTTGTTTGGGATGTCCCAAAGGTCAAGAATGAGTTAATTGACGGACAGAGCACCCACCATTCCGGTTTGTGTTTGTACTGCTTTGTAATGAACTGAGCTGCCTGTAGCAGAGTGGGTTACTACCAGTATGGACCACCCCTTGGCAGTACTGTGCTTGTTTTTTCTGCCTAGTTCTACTTCTTAAGTTGGTGATATAACCCTAAGGTCAAGAATGAAAGTGATGTGTCCGTCAATTACTTAGTGAAAGGTATTTTAAGGTTAGTAGAAAAAAAACGATTTTTTTATCTTCTATCTATCTTGTGTGAACTATTAGGCCCTGTACACACGATCAGTCCAAACTGATGAAAACGGACTGAAGTTCAGTTTCATCGGTCCAAACCGACCGTGTGTACGCCCCATCCGTCTGTTGTCCTTCAGTCCAAAAACAGAGAACTTGCTTTAAAATTGGACCGATGGTCGCCTGACCGATGGGTCAAAACCGATGGTTAGTACGCAAAAGCATCGGTTCCAAACCCGGGCATTCTCAGAATCAATTGTGTTTTACGTCACCGCGTTGGACTCGATCGGTTTTTGAACTGATGGTGTTTAGGCACATCAGACCATCAGTCTGCTTCATCGGTGAACTGATGAAACTGAACTTCAGTCCGTTTTCATCAGTTTGGACTGATCATGTGTACAGGGCCTAAGTCTCAGTGTAGCAGTGATGAGGGGAAGGAAGAAATGTTTGCAGTACAGAGCAGGAGAGCAACCTAGGGTAACAACATTGCACCTCCATACATTCTGTGCAGCAAATGACTGTTGTCACCCTAGTGCAGGAAGTATGCTAGTGGCAGGATTACTAGGTGAAAACAAAGGAGAAATAAATGCTAAAAGGAAACTAATATGTAGCCTCTACAGCTAAGAACCAGTAAGCTGCAATATTTAAATTTTTTACCTGGGTTTAGGTACGTGGTAAGTATTTTTTATTTTACTCTCCTCTGACTCTAGAGACTGTTCCCAACACTGAGCTCAGGCATTAGAAGGGATAGCCTCTTCTTGTGCTCTAAGCTTGACATTGGACCGACACTTTTGCTCGGACAAGGAAATACACAAAAAGACACAAAATTATGCCCGAGACTTGGCACATGCAGTAAATACTGAAAGATAGTATTTTGTGAAGAAATTTGATTTAATTTTTTTGTGATGGGTTTTATAGCAGAAAGAAAAAACATATATACCGTATTTATCGGCGTATACCACGCACTTTTTTGCCCTGAAATTCAAGGCAAAATCGTGGGTGCGCGATATACGCCCATACCCGCTTCCCGCACACAGTTTGAACTACTGTGCCGGCATATACCGAGCGCAGTACACATGTATAGTCGGGCAGGCTCGGCTCCTCTCGCAGTCACGTCCTGGACGTACAGGACGTGACCGCGAGAGGAGCCGAGCCTGCCCGACTATACACGAGTGTACTGCTCTCGGTATATGCCGGCGCAGTAGTTCAAACTCAGCGCGGGGAGGACACCGCAGAAGGACCGCCGGACCCAACGAGGAGGACACCAGCCGCAGACGGACGCCGGACCCGACGAGGCCGCCGCGCAAGACACCAAAACTGTAGGTACTGAAATCTATTTTTTTTTTTTTACAGGAATGAGGGTCCACTTTAGGGGTGCGTGCTATACCTTGATAAATACGGTATTTTTTTTCTTTTCTAAATTTTAGGTCTAAGAAACAAACAAAAAAACCCAGTGGTGATCAAATATCACCAAAAGTAAGCTCTATTGATGTGAAAAAAATATATACAAAGTTGGTTTGGGTACAGCGTTGCATTACTGCACAATTGCCCGTTAAAGTAGCACAGTGCCAAATAGCAAAAAATGGCCTGGTCATGAAGGGGGTAAAATCTTAAGTGGATATAGGGAAAGTGGTAATTGGGTGTTTGGTTTTCTCTAAAAGGGGACTTTCTCTAGTGTTGTAATCGGTGGAGTTGGTGCCCACATAAATGCCAGAAGGAGGGGGGTCTTTTGAGTTGGGGCATGGGAGCCAAGCACCCCAGAGCAATTCAGATGTAGTCTGCTACTGCAAAGGATCCATAACAGGGCTACAACTCCATGTTTCCATCAGCTGTCGGGTGCTACCACCACTATTGCAGGTAAGGGGACCAGGCAGTGAAGCATTACTGCTTCATGCCGGGTCCCTACTGCGAATGCGCGAGGTACGGCTGCACTCTCCTACTGGCCCGGCGATGGAGGGAGGAGGCGGAAGCTGAGCTGCTGACGTAATTTACAGTGACCCCGTCTCCCCGAAGTGGGGACAGGGTACCTGTCAAAGATAGGTATCCACCCCCCCGAAAGATGCCAAATATTGCACCAGAGAGGGGGGGAGATAAATGAGCAGAAGTTCCACTTTTGGGTGGTATGCAACTTTTTACACCTAGAGGGACCAACTATAGTCACCCTAACTCTTTACAGTCTGTTGCAGGCTGCAAGTAGGAGTCCTCTTAATTGAGTACTTGGCAATCTGGGAGTGATTGTTTTAATCTGGCAGTGTACAATAAGGCCTATGGTCAGGGATGTCGTAAGCAGGAGTTTTTGACACATTGTGGCGAAGGGCTAGAACTACCAGCAGGGTGGGTAGCTGTCTTATCCATGACAAAGCGGGCTGGCGACCTGCACAGTTTGGCGCCACCACACAGCCAATTGTAGTCTGCCTTACAGTTGGTTGGTCTTTAAGAGTAGAGATTCAGTTTCTTCTAAGCCAAATGTCAGCCTACATCCTGAACTTAGTGAAATTTGGCATCTCTATACTGTAACGTTCTATGCAGCACTTACGGCACAATTCTGGGTTGCAGATAGCCAAGGATCTTGTATTTCAGAAATGCCAGCATTTGGCAGTTACCAGTGGTATCACCAGTGGTTTAAGAAAAGGGGAAAAACATTAAAATTATATGTGTATTGGCTTCCCTTTTTACAAGTAGTGGTTAGTGGAGTTATTCACTTACATATTGCAAAACTGCAAGGAGAGTTCTTTAACCCCTTCATGGCAGAGGGTAAAACCTATCCTAAAATCTGAACATAATTTTGCAACTTTGACTTATTAAAACCCCTCAATTTTTTATTTTAGCTATATACTGTATTTCTTGATATTACCATAACCTACTAGCAAAGAACAACCCAACTCTTTCTCCTGACAATCGCTTTGGTAACCACATATGTATGTTTGTACCTGTAGGAAGGGCCAGAAACAATGGTGCATATTTTGTTTTTATCCCAAAATACGCTGATAATAATCTAAAAAATGCTTTTAAAGAAAAAAAAATCCTCTAAAATACCCTGACCTTGACCCTGACGAAACCCTGATATATCTATTTTTTATTTCTTTTTTTTCAACTTTCACTTTTGTTTGTTTACATTTTTCTCCTTTCTTGCTATTCAGAGGACAAAAAAAAAAAATCGGCGGGCTTTGGGTGCAGCGCTTGCTTTATGCAATGTTTACGGTAAATAGACTTTAAAGCTGAGGTTCACCTAAATAATATTTATATACGACCAAATTCTTTATACTACCAGCATGTACAGTCGGCACTTTTCTTTTTTTTTTAGGCTGTACATACCTTATAATCTATATTTGCAATCCGGCTTCCGGGTACTTCTCCCGCGGGAGTAGGCGTTTCCAAGCTGAGCCGCACAGTAATCTGGTGTCTATCAGAAAATGTTCCCCCTGGCGGATAAGGCCCCGCCCCCCGTATTGCGTAGGTGCGTCACAAAGTTTCCGAAAGGAGCCGTACAGGTAAAGCTGCGAGTCAGCGCTATACGGCGCAGACTTATTTGTATAAAACAAATTACAAAAAAAGCAAAAAATAAATGAATATAAAAACAGCAGAGCTGGTCCCAGGCTAACAATCGGGCACCAGGCTGATAGTTGCAGCACTAAGCGGCCGTCCAGAGCTAGCTGTGGTGCGCGGGGCTGTACCTCAGTATGTCTCTGCCACAATCCTCTCCTCAGCTAGGTCCTATACTGGCGTGCGTGCATGCGTACGTGATGGTCACCTGACGTGTTTCGTCATGTGACTTTTTCAAAGGTGATTCCTTTATTGACTCCACCTCCTGAAACTACTCTCAGCACCTCTTTAGTTTTGAAGACCGGCTCTGTAAAATGTGTGACACAGCAGTGCCTACCCACAGGGCATAGTGAATACGTGTCACAGAAATCAAAGCGATAAATGTCTGGGGATCTTTACAAAGTAAGTTGCAAACTTCAAAATCATTCTGCTTAATTGGAATAGGCTAGTAATAATGTAAACCGGATGTGGAAATGAGTTTAATTTAAAATTTTGACCAGAAATGCGCTTTAATACTGTAAATTGACCAGAAGCTGCAATGCAGCATATATTTATCAAAAATTGTCAGCTGTAAGAAGAATTTAATTGGTAATTACCACTGTAATGTTAGCACAAAACTCTCTTTAAGTTGTATTTAGTTGACAGGTCTGCCTTGGAGCATGTTGGTACAGGAATCCACCTCTGCTTCTGCTTTTAGTTTGTGACATCAGTGGAATCTGGAGGAAGTATCATGTGTTCCTGCAGCATGTATTATGTAGCAGTTGGGGGGAAAACACAACGCAGAAAAAATAACCCCCAGATATGTGGTCTGAAGAAATTCCAGGTGGAAGGTTCTTTGTCACCGATGAACATGCATATGTTTTCAAAGGAGTTCAATTTTTGCCTGGAACGCTCCCATAAAAAAATTAAATAAAAAATCCGCACAGAAAATCAGAACTATTTTATGTATTACAACGTATTGTAACCTAGTGAGTATTGTCTCAAAGCCCAAATCTGCCCACACGTGTGTGTGTGTGTGTGTGTGTGTGTGTGTGTGTATGTATGTATGTGTAAGGGAACCCCAAATGGGACAGGGGTTAACGAAGTTTACGATATTCCATTCCGAACCCAAGACAGCCTATCGACACTTCACAATCCGGCAGACGAACATGGCCCATACAGATTCCCCAGAAACGAGACACAGCTCTGTTCTCTGGTTCAACAGGAATAGACAATCTTTATTGAGAAGGCAGGCTCTTGTATACACCAAAAAGAATACTTGCAGTAATCAGATGGACAATGACACACTCCACCCACAACATCATACAATGGGTACTAACGCGCCTCCAATACACATATTTTAGTCAGACTTTCTGGCACCAGGTCTAACATAATTAACATGAGCTAATTACGACAGCTGACAAGTCAGACATCATGACTCCGGCTTCTCTCACCTGCTATACAATACACATTCCTTTAGTAGACATAAGTCAGACATCTGACCTTTAGACTGTGCTAACTCACAACACACATCTATCATCAATAGAAATTCACACAATACAGTGTCAATTAGCATAACACAATGAAAGGTCTTTAGCAGCCATCCTAAGGTTAATTTACATCACAGTAGCAGACCTAATTACCACCGCAAGCTTTTTTACTTTCAAAGTTTTTATTTATTTTCAAGACATAAACAAACATACAAGAATATCCACAATGGGACAACGACAAAAAAAAAATATAAAGTAGCTTCGATGCCAGCTGATAAAGGCTGACCAGTGGAACATGAAGACATATCACAATTTAAACCAAAAAATAAAAAGGTATAGTCATCTCGATATCAAACATGGGCAAGGATATGTTATACATAGGTCTAGAACTCCAGGAAACAACAACGGTACCCCAATCGGGATCAAAAACTGTACCGAGGTTGAACCCGAAGATCACTTAAAACATCATCCCATTAAAAGCTCAACTTAGAATTAAAACTATTCAACCAAAGGATTCGTATAGAGGTTAAGACATCATAAAACATCTCCGGACAAATGTAAGCCAGAGGTTAAATTGCGACCTTAAAAGGACAAGTAATACCTTTTCCAATTAGAAAGCATCAAAAATAAAATAAAAAGGAAGGGAAAAGAGGTACACGAAAAAGATAGAGAGAGAAAAGGAAAAATGAGGAAAAGAAAGAATAGATTGAAAAGGAGCTGATCTACGAGACCACAAACCTACACATACCTGAACTGCGAGATCTCAGGCGGAGACCCCTGGATATAGAGAAATGCCTACAAAAAGAGCCCATGGGTCCCAAATGGAGTGAAATTGCTTTGCGGAGTCAAATAAAACACTAGACAATTTTTCTCGGGACATAATCCAAGAAATTTTGCGCCTCACTGCCATGAAGGATACTTTAGGTTTTTTCCAAGCCTTTGCTATCGTTGCTTTAGCTCCTAGCAGGATAAAGTGAATCAAGGTTAGTTTAGACTTATGGATTTTGGGAATGTAAGCGTTAAGGAGGGCAACCTCAGGGGTTCTAGGGACCTGTAACTCAGTAACCTGAAAAATTAAATTAAAAACCCTCTTCCAATACTGCCGAATTCTGGGGCATTCCCACCAAATGTGGGCCATAGAACCAATCATGTCACATCCTCTGAAACAAAGGGGGCTAGCAGAAGGGAACATGTGAGATAATTTAGCTGGAGTTAAATACCATCTTGTTAACACTTTTAGATTAGCCTCAATCAGGGAAACATTTCGGATACCCCTGAACGCTGTCAAAAAGGCGGACGACCAAGAATCTAAATCCCACTGAATTTGGAAATCATTTTCCCACGCTGACATATAGGACGTTTTACTATCTTGGTGGGCAAGAGATTGATATATGACAGAGATTCCACCCCTCTGTTCAACCTTCCCCCCACACCACTGTTCATAAGCCGTGAAACGTGGCGGAATGGGTTTTCCCTTCCACAGTTTATGGAGGAAGTGTTGTATCTGACCAAACCTAAAAAGTTCCGACACCGGGAGATCAAGTCGTTGCTTACAAAATTTTAGAGTCATAGGACCAGAGGCCATAAAAAAATGTCCAATTCGGTACAGTCCCTTATCCAACCACCACCTAAATGAAATGATATCCAAGCCTGGTATAAAATCCGGATTATTGAAAATGTGGGCAAGGGGATGATACTCTGAGATCAATGCTGTATTGGATCTCAACCTGTCCCAAAGAGAAAGGGATTGCGACAGGATAGGGGAAAGAATAGGGGGGCGAGCCTTGGAGGGAACCCAAAGTAAAAAATCCAAAGTGAAAGACTGGGCCGCTTGTCTCTCTATCTGGATCCAATCCGGTTTACCACCGCAAGCTTTTATAGTACACATCAGCCAACACACAATATATATACAATATCTATACCGCATTAAATGTGACTAGCACAGACAATAGTGGGGTTCTCATTCACCCTGTGCCCCATCTAATGTAGTCCAATATATCATTTCTCAGTCATCCTATGCCCCTAGTGGACATAGGATGACTTTAGACACAAGAGTCATCGGTGAAGCTGAAACCGGAGTACCCCACACCCTGCAAGAGCCTCTGGGTCCCACGGGCCCTCCCGTTAGAGTATGTATGTGTGTATATATATATGTGTGTGTGTGTGTGTATGTATGTATGTATGTATGTATGTATGTATGTATGTATGTATGTATGTATGTTTTTATCCTCCTAGTTCATTTTCATCCTTCTTTAATGGGCTAGAACAGGGCTCAAAATTTCAAGTCCTTTAGTCTGATATTTACTCGCCTCCAGTTCCCCCAGCCAACCCCTGCCCTGCCCTGCCCTGAATTCCTCCCCTAAACACGCCCTTGTAAATTAGCTCATAAAATGACAGTTTTAAATGTTTTATGCAGCAATATTTATTTTTGTAACTATAACAACCATAAAGTCCATTTCATTGATCTGACTGTGATGAATACATTTGAGGATAAAACATGATTGACTAGTTGCACATCATTACTGCATTGTTGGGTAAATATTTTAATGCTATATTAAATCTGGCATTAAAAAAATTAAAACTAATGAATGACACTTTCACTGATTTAGGATGCAAAGAGACTAAGGGCCCTTTCACATGTACGGACCGTATGTCCGCATTTTCATCTGTCCGTTTGCGGATGAAAACGGGACATACATGGGTCCTTATGTAATTACGGGTGTCAGCGGATGAACATCCGCTGACACCCGTAATTTGTCCGCCTCCACAAAGATCTGCATTTGCGGACGGAAGAAATCCTATTTTTCTTCCGTCTGCCAGATCGGATCGGATGAACACGGACATACTGTCCGTGTTCGTCCGATCCCCCATAGGGGAGAGCGGAGGAAAGACAGGGCGGTCCCTGCACAGTGTGCGGGGACCGCCCTGTCGGCTGCCAGCTTAGCAGGGATTTTACGGAGGATCCCGGCTGAGCTTTGCGGACACACGGAACGGATCATTACTGATCTGCTCCGTGTTAAAGGGCCCTTACTGTGAAGCACAGCCCTGGACAGGGGAGCGGGAGCTGCCAAAGTTAACTTTTCCTATTTAACAAGCTGGTGATAAATTGCTAGGCGGTCCGAGCAGCCAATCACCAGCTTGTTAATAGGAAAAGTTAACTTTGGCAGCTCTCTACCCCCAGCTTCCCGCCCCTCACCTCATGTCGTTCTTTGCTGACTCCCACTTTATGCCAGGCCCTGCTAAGAGAAAACTGGGAGGAGAATCGATTCCCGTTCAACTCCACCGGCCGGTGACGCCCGCCCTCCCCTCCGATTCGGATCCACACCCACCCTCAGATTATTTCCACTCCCCTAATGTGAGCAGGCGAGTGGAAATTTTGAGGGCTGGGCTGGAACATGCATGCTACCTAATTGTGTTGCTTGTGCAAGGTTTTTTATTAACAATGGTGCTGCTATCAATCTATTCAATCAAGAGCCGAGGGGGGGGCGGTGACTGATGGGATGCATTAAGGTGAAAAAACAGGAAGGTTTACAACCCCTTTAAATCTGAATGTAGTCATGTTTTGTCTTTTAAGTGCCTTACCTTAGGGCTCGGACCTGGTTTTCCTGCCTTTGACGCATTTGGAACAACCTCAAACAAATGTGTGGTTTAACTTTGAAGGTTTCTTCAGGTTACGGCTTTTAGTGTTTTTGAAATACACCCATTAGGGATTAGGCTAAATGGTTTGCTCATGTTTATGGTTGTAGCTGGGTTCATGTTAATGGTTTGATATAGAGAACAAGGTGATCTCAAAAGTGCCAAATTGCATCTAAAACATATGTGCATTGGCAAGCAGGTAATACAGACTCAACTAAAGTGTGTTCCTTTTTCCCAACCGCACTCCATAATGCTTAGTACAAAGCAAGAGGTAAAATAAAATAAAAAATACACCCAGAAAAATGTGTAATTCTCAAAAAATATTTATGCTGCACTGTACTAAAACATTGTGCTAAATATGCTTTAAGAGCTAGTTCACACCAGAAACAATTCCGTTCCGTGCGCTTTATTTCTGCACTAAAAATGCATGCACAGTGTTTTCCATGTATTTCAGTGGCTCTAGCTCACACCATGCAGTCAGTTTCCGGTGCAGAAACTGACTGGAAACTGACTGCATGGTGTGAACTAGAGCCAACTAGAGCCATTGGAATACATGGAAAATACTGCATGCATTTTGTGCAGAAAAAAAGCACATGGAACTGAACGGAACTGCGTCTGGTGTGAACTGGCCCTAATAAGAGGGGTGAAAAAAAGCACTGGATTGCATTAAGAATGTACTGGAATGCATTAAAAACGTGCATGCAAAAAAGCACCTGGAACACATCCGGATTGCTTTTCAATGGTGTGAACTGGTCCTTAGCGCAGAAAAAAAGCGCACGGAACTGAACGGAACTGCGTCTGGTGTGAACTAGCACTTAAGGCAAGTATATCTGCATGTCGAAGCCTGGAACAGTAACTCTTGAGCCCATTAAAAGAAATGCTCTGATGGCTTCATTTGTTCGATAATTTAAAACAAAATCAACCAGCGGGCATAGTGTTTGCTTAGGATGTTTGTGTGGACTAGAGGGTCAATTGGGTGGTGAACAGGAATGCTAATAGTATCCTGGTATATGTGGTGAGCGATTTTGTTTTTCTTATGACCAGGTGACTGGTGTGCTTTATCTTCATAAAGCCTTTTCTTTGTACATGATGCCACACTTGGAATTCATTTAAGGTGTATGCTTCTAGAGAGAACAACCATTCCCTACATTATTTCAATAAATCAGAACCCTCTGATTTTAGGCCCCTTTCACACGGTCAGATTGTTCAGGTCCGCCTGTCAGTTTTGACAGCGGACCTGAACGGCCGCTCCATACAATCCTATGGAGTGTCGGATGTCAGTGGAGACGGATGGCAATACGTCCCCATCTATCCATATCGGATGGGGGACATGCTGTCTATTTTCATCACATCTCTTCATAGGAGACGGCGGCACTGCACAAGCCCCTCCCCGCTCAGTGAGCAGAGAGGGACTTGTCATCCGCCGGCTCAGCGGAGAGATCTCCCGCTGAGCTGGCGGACTCCGTAGCGACAGAGTCCACCTCGTGTGGAAAGAGGGCTTAGTCTTTAGTTCATTCCTTCCAGGGATGGACTGATTTGCTGGTTATTGCTGTAAAGCTTTATGCTCACTGGGCTTAAAGAACGCTAATGCTACAGGAGTTTGTGCCCTGCCTGTAGAAACAGCTGAATGTTATCCTATGTGTCCATGTACATTAGGACGTTTAGAGTCATATTGTAAGGCAGAAAAAGGACCTTGCTGGATTGTATTTTTGTGAGCAGTTTTCTGGCAAAAAAAAAAAAGCTAAATGCTCTGTGTTTTTTTTATTTTTTTTTATTTTTTTTAAAGCTAAATGTATATGGAAGTGCTTTTTTAATTTTCATTTTGATTCTTCTGTGCATGCCTCACTTTAGTTTTCCTTGAATATACCTTTCTCTGCTGTTGCCGTGTTGTATCTATTTATGCTCATGCAAGTTCTCAAGTGTTCATAAGTATTCAATTATGAAATGATATGCATATCCACATATTATTTATTGGTAAATGTATTTATATACCAGTTCATTTTTAATTTAGCATAATGCCATAATTGGTTTTATTGGTTTCTCTTGAGTTGATAAGTGTTTGTATTACATGTCGTTAGTGATTTTCTATTTTAGCCTGAGTGTGGTACGATTCTGTGTTTTTATAATTGCTCAAGTGGTGTAAAGTCTCCATCATTAATCCAGAACTATTTGGTGCAGGCCTGTGCATGTTACTGGTATCCCAGACAAGGAACCATTACCCCACTAATGGCAAACCTTTGTCAGATTTTAATTTTAAAGCCTTGTGGAGCTGGATGCTGACTATCTCGGATTTGTTTCTTCTGAATGCATATCATAACATGATTATGATTTGTGCAATACATAGTCTCACTTGCCGATACCTTCATGGCATTTCCCTGCTGCTCCATCGGAACAGTGTGTAAATTAGCGGTCCTTTATGGTTATGGAAGAGCATGTGACTTTTTCTCAGGATGCAGGACCTGGGCCTGATCAGCCAATCACAATGTACGAAAACTGTCACATGAGGAGGAAGCATGGACACGGAGCTCACACAGGGTTAGGAGTGGGCATAGCAACAGAACAGTGGTTAAGGGCAGGGAAGATAACAGTGGGTGGGGGTTATCCTTGGAAGAAAACATTTTCTTTTACCCGATTGGTAAAGTAATAAAGTCTGTTTAAAATAAAATGTCTGGGCAGAACTATGCAAATGTGTGCTGCTTTTGCTCTCTATTTAGGAGGAATATGAAGGAGACAGACGGTTCTCTAATTAGGCAAATTAGGCAGTCGCTTGGGCCTCGCCCCCACGAGGGCCTCGCGGCCGCCTAATTTGCCCATATTGCAACTTCAATGTTTTGCCGGGACCGTCTTGCAATATGATCCAGAGTCCCACAATGCCCGCGGCTTGTGCGGGTTGTCTTCGTTCCTGCACACCGCAAGCTCCTCTCCAATGTGCATTGCAGCCGGCCCGGCATCTCTCCCCAGCTGCCTCCGAGACCTGACACACAAACACAGTGCAGTGAGTGCACTGCGAAGCAGAGGGAACTGAACCCGCCCCTCCTCCTTCTGTGCTGTAATGTTTTCCTATGCACAGAGGTCAGAGGCGGAGGCGGGAAGGAGGCACACCACCTGTAATGAATGGCGAGCCCGCTGGTCTGAGCAATCTAAAAGTGAGTCTTACACAGGAGGGGAGGGGGGCATGAAGAAGAGGGTGAGGGACGGGGTCAAGCAAATAGTTCACTTGGAGTGATTTGGGGGAGAGGATATCCATCCCCCCCATACCATCCCAGCTCCATCCATCCCCCCATACCATCCCAGCTCCATCCACCCACATACCATCCCAACTCCATCCACTCCCCATCCTGGCTCCATCTCTGCCCATCTCTTATATCACGTCTTCAGTCTCTGCCCATCTCTTGTATCACGTCTTCAGTCTCTGCCCATCTCTTGTATCACGTATTCAGTCTCTGTCCATCTCTTGTATCACGTCTTCAGCCTCTGCCCATCTCTTGTACCATGTCCGCAGTCTCTGAGCCTCTCCTGTATCATATCATATCTGCATCTACTGTATCATGTTTGCGACTCGCTCAGTCTGCGGAAGGTGCTCCAGAGCCCCCTCTACATTAGAATTCCCATTTTAAATGCAGGTTGGAACTCTGATATAAAGGGGAATCCTGCAGACTCTGATATATGGGGGAACTCTGTGCTGGCTGGGTTATATTAACCTGACCTTCATGTAATATGTGTGTAATATGCGTGTAATATGTAAGATATATATATTTGATTAAAGAAGAATTGGTTGGAGAAAATTCTATAAACGGTGAATTCATAGTTCATAGAATTTAAAACTCTTAATTTATGCAATTTATACAGTAAATTTTTACCGCTTGAATTATTTTTCCCATTATGGATGTGAGTGGGGCCTCATGTCTCAGATTTGCCTAGGCCTCACAAAGCCTAAAACCACCTCTGGAAGGAGAACTCCGTTCGGGGCTCTTTTACTGTTTTTTTTTTTCTATTTTTATCTGATTTATGCTATTGCTTTTTAATGTTTTAATGTTTTTCTGTTTTAACGGCTTTGATGTCTGTGATTTTACTGTTGTATGTACGGCGAATGGCACCTGGTCCCGTCGCCGGGTAGCATTTTGATACTTGGGTGATTTAACGCTTAACAAAAATATTCAATAAACAATAAGAACTCCGTTCTGATAAGGGAGCATTTGGGAGTGAGAGCTCTGGGGGGTTAGGGAGAATTTGGGGGAAAATAAATCGAAAAGTGTGCCCCCTATGTGCGGCGCGCGCCCCCAGAAGTCTGCCCCCCCTGTGCGCGCCAACCCTGCGTGGATAAGTTCCTGCACTTGTTCGCTGAGGCGAAAAAAAGCCCTAATCTTGCGTGTTGAGGAAGCCAGTAGATCTAAAATTATGTATTGGGTGCTTTCTTTAACTGCTTGCCGACCAGCCGCCGCAGTTCTACGGCGGCAGGTCGGCTCCCCTGCGCGAGAGCCCGTAGTATAACGTTGGCTCTAAAAGCCGACTCCCGTGCACGACGGGCGCAATCGGCGCCGGGCATACGCGATCGCTCATTACAGAGCGAGGACCGGGAGCTGTGTGTGTGTGTAAACACACAGCTCACGGTAGAGCTGCACGATTAATCGTCAAGAATCGTTATCGCAATCTTTTTCCCGTTGCGATTCTGGACACAGGGTTTCACGATCTTTGACATGAAAAGAATTTTCTCTCTGCACTTTGGTATGCAAAGAATTTCCTCCCTGCACTCAGCCAAAAGTCAAAGTCTGGGCAATCTGCCAAGTCTGGGCAGCCTGCCAAGTTTTGAAAACATTCTTTATCAGTGGAAAGTTAAGTCTAAACATTGTATCACATCAAAGGAATAAACTTCTGTATATAAATTAGGGAACGTTTAACCACTTAAAAACCAAAACTTTTTCTGACAGCTCTTTTCAAGTTAAAATCATTATTTTTTTTTTGCTAGAAAATTACTTGGAACCCCCAAACATTATATATATTTTTTAGTAGAGACCCTAGAGCAGTGGTTCTTAACCTTGTTGGAGGTACTGAACCCCACCAGTTTCATATGCGCATTCGCCGAACCCTTCTTAATTGGAAAAATTAAAATATGATTTTTTTCAAATTCAAAACATAGGTACGGTATATATTTAGGTATATATTTATCTAAATCTAAGCACTGTGCAACAGCTGGGATCCTATCGATTTAACTATTTTGCAACTTCTACCAAAGGCTTGCATTAAAATTAGCAGCAAACATTCGCACAAGAAAGGCATGAGCCTCATAGCACTGTACTCCATATCATTATTATTTTTTTTTTTTATTATTATTTTTTTGTTTGTGGTCCACCTTTAAAATCCTTTCTAGGTTTGGTATATGTTATATATCATATATATCATTTACTTACTTAATAAGCCACTACCGTTCAGAATCAGCCAGAATGTTTATCCGTCTCCAGTCCACATGCCCTACTAGTCATCCTGGACCTCCGGCGCTCAGGCCGCTCTCCCTCAATCCCAGACACACTGCCAGTGGCCGGGCAACATGACTTGTCTGAGTCTCTGTCTCACCTGCTCTTCCGAATCCTGTCTTTCCACGATATGCGGCGCTGCCTGCAGTGCCACTGCCACGGTCGGTGAAGTGATCCGGACCGCGGAGGAGATGACGGTGGCATCGGAGTGACAGCGAGGCAGAGGCGGGAGACTCCAAGCGCATGCGCCACCCGCCGTGATCACAGACAGGCCAGCTCAGGCCAGGCCACATGACCTATTCACCCAATCACAGCACGCTGGCTCGCCATTGTCGAGACTGAACATGGCCGGTCCGGTGCACAGACACAGTGACACGGTGAATACAAATTAATAGTGACACAGTCCACACTGGCACCCCCCTAAATGTTGCTCCCTACGCCAGTGTGTATAGGTGTGTGTCTTGACCTCCGCCGAACCCGTGAGACTGACTCACCGAACCCCTGGGGTTCGATCGAACCCAGGTTAAGAACCACTGACCTAGAGAATAAAATGGCGGTTGTTGCAATATTTTATGTTTCACTGTATTTGCGCAGCAGTCTTTTTAAATGCAATTTTTTGGGAAAAAAATGACTTTAATGAATTAAAAAAAAAAAACTACCCAATAAAGTTAGCCAATTTTTTTTTTTTTTTTGGATAATTGTAAAAGATTTTACGCCGTGAGAATCGTGAGAGAATTGTGATCTTCATTCTAAGCAAAAAAATTGTGATTCTCATTTTGGCCAGAATCGTGCAGCTCTAGCTCCCGCTCCTGTCAGAGAGAGAAATGCTAATCTTCTGTTCATACAATGTATGAACAGAAGATCAGTCATTTCCCCTAGTGAGGCCACCCCCCCCTACAGTTAGAACACACCCAGGGAACATACTTAACCCCTTCCCCGCCCCCTAGTGTTAACCCCTTCACTGCCAGTGGCATTTTTATAGTAATCCAATGCATTTTTATAGCACTGATGGCTATAAAATGCCAATGGTCCCAAAAATGTGTCCGCCATAATGTCGCAGTACCGAAAAAAAAATCACTGATCTCCGCCATTACTAGTAAAAAAAAAAAATATTAATAAAAATGCCATCAAAATACCCCCTATTTTGTAAACGCTATAACTTTTGCGCAATTTGCGTTATTTTACGCTTTTTGCGTTATTTTTCGTAAAAAAAAATGTAGAAGAATACGTATCGGCATAAACTGAGGGAAAAAAAAGTTGTTTTATATATTTTTGGGGGATATTTATTATAGCAAAAAGTAAAAAAATATTAATTTTTATCAAAATTGTCGCTCTATTTTTGTTTATAGCGCAAAAACTAAAAACCGCAGAGGTGATCAAATACCACCAAAAGAAAGCTCTATTTGTGGGGAAAAAAAGGACGCCAATTTTGTTTGGGAGCCATGTCGCACGACCGCGCAATTGTCAGTTAAAGCGACGCAGTGCCGAATCACAAAAAGTGCTCTGGTCTTCGACCAGCAATATGGTCCGGGGGTTAAGTGCCTTTTTTACTTCTTCGTGGTGCGTTAAAGCCCCCCCTTTTTTATTTTTTTATTTTTTTTAACAAGAGAAAGCGTTAAAGCCCTTTGAATTGAACGGGCTGACGACCCACCCTAGCCAACGTGCCACCATTTTATTAGTAGTAGTCTGTAAGCAGAATTCGGTTAGATTGGAGCTGCCTAATATAGGCATGTGTGCGAGTTTCAAGTATGATTCTCTTTTTGCCTTTTTTTTAGATGCTGGCTTTCTTCCAAGGGATTTTTACCTTCTATCACCAAGGATATGAACTTGCTAAAGATTTTAGCCACTACAAGTTGGAGTTACAGATCAATATTCAAAATGTAAGTACCAATATTGCTATAATATAACTGGTTGGTAGACTGGTGCTTTTAGTTACTGTTATTGAAATTAATATGTCCTTACTTTTTTGTGCCAGAGACTACCGGCCTATGCATAAAAATTGTTTTAACATTTTAGCTTTTAATTTATTCTGATAGACTTGGGGGTTACTGTTTTAAAGTTTTTTGTGTACTCTAGAAGCAAATGTAAGAACAAAAACCCTGTCTTATCCAGTTGTGCACCTTTTTTAAGTGTGTTTTAACGGTGTCCAGACTAGACAATGAAATAAAAGAAATGACAAATGCAAGCTGGCACTCAAAGTAAATTCATCTAAAATCCCTCAAAGGAAGTAAACAATAAAACAGTGCAGCGCAAAACAAATAAGAGTTGGCGATAAATTATAATGCTCCTGCAAAATCAAGTCCATAAACAGGAGGAGTCCATAAGTGCATGTGGAAAGGCACAAAGATATTCACAGCATGCAGTGTGGATAAAAAGACAAGTGACCAGAAAGAATCCTCTCACCTCACAAATTCGACCTACAATAGGTCATAAGACATAAATTTCCATACTGGAGATCCTAATGGTAATCATCAAATGCGCAGCTTGAGATGCAGCAAACACCAATAGAGTCAGGGAAAAGTAACCTGGACTTGCGCTCCACCATGGATAAATAAACAAAAGAAGAGGCCATCTAATGCTCTCTGAATGAAATGTTTAATGAGGTAAAAGCATATGATTATCTACTCAATATGCGAGCGCTAGCAACTCCAGCATGTAAACAGACCAGCGGTGATTGTGGGTGATGTCCGACGTGGCTCCTCTCCCTGTACGTGTTGCGTCTGTGAGCGGGACTTCATCAGCGTGGGGCAGGAAGACACACAGACGTCCCGCTGCTAACAAAATAAATAGTGGCATGGCAGCCGTTCAGTGGCAAATGAGACTCCCAAATATGTACGGCCAATCACGGCACCTGTACCATACAAGACACACGTCTATTAAGCCTAAGAGAGCCGGTCACTGCTACGGAAGCCGAATAAATTAAAAAGGTGCATGAATTGTCTAACATTTGCAGACTGGCAATTTCTGCATAAAGAAATACAAAAATAAAATTAAAAACGGACTACAGACAGTAAACTTTTTTTTTTTTTTTTTCACATCCTAACCCCCGTTTCACACGGGCTGTCTAATCAATTCAGTTTTTCAGGCGGACTTGATTGGACGATCCATTTACCTCCTATGGAGCGGCTGATGTCCGCAGTGACGTCTGCTGACATCCGCCGCTATCCAATCTGATCTTGTCTGCCAAATCCAGGCGGATGGTATCTTCCCCCCCCCCCCCCATCCGTCTGGTGGATTGGATGGGATCGGATGAAAACGCAGAGGCAGACAGTTTTTGTCCGATCTCCCCATAGAAGAGAGTGGGACTGTCATGTGCCTTCTCCGTGGGGATCAGTGGAGCGAATCCCCTACTGAGTAAGCAGAGATTGTACTACGTGAAAGGGACCTTAAGCAGCAAATGCACTTCAAAACATGCCTCCCCAATCTCTTGCTGCTTTTAATATGAGGTTATTCATTCTTCAAGAACGTGCACAGGTGTGGCCAACAATCCTTCCTGCCCAGAATGCCTTAAAGCGTTTGTAAACCTGAGACATGAAGTATACAAAAGCACATCCTTCTATACTGTGTACTTGCCTCTCTCCAAAGCACTGGGTGTCCTTTCTCTCTGCTGTCTGGTTCCTCTGTTACTAACATGACTTGGTTCTGTCAGCTCTTCCCAACATCAAGAGTTAAAAAGATGTGGACAGAGCTTCAGCACTCAGCCTGTGACTGTTATCCACAGCAGTTCTTGTTCTGTGTAAAGGGGAGTGTTTTCCTTCCCTCCAATCAGAGCTCAGTGCTGTGGGCTCTGTAAAGACCTCAGATCCCAGCTCCCTGTTGCTGGGCTAAGTAAGAATAAATCCTTTATTTTGTCTGTTTTTAGAATGTTCTATCGAAAAAAAAAGGCTGCAGATTAACGGCTACAAATTATATAGGAGGATTTGCTTCATCTGTATAACAGTGTTTGCCACTTCACAGGCTAACCAATTACACACAACATGTGTTAACACACAGCATAGTGCCCATTCATGGTCATGGCTGGCGTATATTTTTACTTATGCTGTATACAGCCTGTCACTGACCTGATTGGCTGGGCACCGTTGTACTCGTTCAGGTATGCAGTGATTTTGAATCGTGCTTACAGTGGTGCTATCACTTATGCAAAAAATAGACAATGACCCAATTGGCGCACTGCTATTCTTTTAATGACCTGTGACAGGCTGGGATGGGTCTTGAGCCAGGTTGTATTGATAAACTGTAGTGTAGTCTGCAAAACGGTCCAGGACCTGGACTTAGTGGGGCAGTGATGACTAGATATCTAGCAGGGTTGAACAGAATTGTAAATGCTCGGACCGGTAAGACCATTCTCATGTATGGATTCTAGCTACATATTTAACGGTTCGCCTGGCGTTCATTCCTAATGTTAAAAATTGATAATGCCATGACATGAAAAATAGATATTGCTGCTACTCGGCAATTAGGAAAATGTGGAAATATACAAAAATAATGAATAATATATATATATATATTTTTTTCCTTACCTGCTGTCTACAATTATACTTTCTTGTTTACACGGCAATGTTAATCAGAAAATGTCTTATTGCAAAAGCTGCAAGTGTGGCAGCCTAGTGCCATCTAGAGGACATTTTATTCTGGTACACAACTGACATGACACATCTTCTGTACATTAAATGCTTTTCGCTAAAAATCATCAATTTATCCTTTTTCAGGAAAGCAGTCAGGAAAAAAAATACCACCATGATTACAAATGATATAATACACTCTGCTTAGGGTGGTGTCAATAGATAGAGGTGTAAAGTAAAGAAATTGCCCAGAATCACGATTTCCTAAAAAAATAAAAAAATATTTAAATCTTTAATACAGAGATCCCTAAAAATTGTCAGAGATGCTGTAGGTGCTGTAAGATCTTGATTTAGCCATAGGGTTCCAGTGTAGGATACTTTCATCTCCAATAAGTAATATGTTTTAGGGAATTACTGTTGGGGGAATAATTAGGTTCATTGGCAAGTTACCTTTTTTTTTTTTAGGTCTAATTTTAAATGATGTTGGCATCATTTTAGGCTTGACAACCATCGTTCCTTGCTCTGTTTATCTGTACAGGGTCTCATTAGCAGCCCCTTTTTGTCTGAGGAACTGGTTTCTGGGTAGGTTCTCACAGCCTGCAGCCCCCATGCAAGCCCATACACTGCATTTAGAAATGTTACACTTTTTTTTTTTTTTGGAAAATCTCATATTTGTATAATCTATGCTTTAAAGAAATATTTAATATCCATGATCATTGTAGTCCGTTCTGCCCATAGCTAAGATCTAGTCTTGCAGTAGGAAAATCGGCAATGTATTTCTTTTTGTTGCACAGACACGGAATCGCTTTGATGGGACGCGGTCAGAGGTTGAAGAACTAATGAAGAAAATTAGAAAAAACCCTCTTGAGCATAAACGTGCAAGCCCGTTTACAATGGAAGGCTATCTGTATGTTCAGGAGAAACGTAAGTCTTGGATTGCAACCCATAATGACCCATTTAATATTACCATATATGACTTGACTAGTTAGGCCGAAGAGTAAAATTCTTGTGTGATTTATTAAGAATTGCTTAAAGCTGGCTTTTAGATTTATTTTTCGTTCAGCTAACGGGCTGAAGGAAAAAAATTAAATAAAAAAATCTATCCACACAAGCAAAGTGGATTGAGGTCTGCTCCTCACTGGAACTTTGTATGCTGACAGCAGGGGCTTTCCTGCAGCCAGCTGATCTAGAAAACCTCTGCCCAACAGGCACAGCCACACGTGGATCAAATTTTGATACATCTATGGCTAGCTTAAATTTTAGGTTGTAACGCTCAGACATAAAAATTTAACAAAGCGCATCCCACTACAATGTGTACTAGCCTTAATCCAAAGCACTGGAGTGGGTATTCTCTCTCCCCTTTGAATCAGTCACTGATAGAGCTCTAAGCCCACATAATAGACTGCAAGGAGACACTTCTGCCCAACAGGCACGGCCACACATGGATCGAATTTTGATACATCTATGGCAAGCTTACATTTTAGGTTGTTAATCTCAGACATGAAAATTTAACAAAGCACATCCTACTACAATGTGTACTAGCCTTAGTCCAAAGCACTGAAGTGGGTATCTCTTCTCTCTCCTCTCTCCTCTATCCTCTCTCCGCTTTCTGCATCAGTCACTGATGGAGCTCTAAGCCCACATAACAGCCTGCAGGGAGACACCTGCCCCTCCTTCAGCACATAGCAGGTAAATCATAGGCTGGCCAAACATTATACAATTGTCTTGTACAATTTTCCTTTAGATTTACCAAAATCATAGAATATGACATTAAACCCAATTTATATGCAATCAGGCCTTCCTTTGCACTGCATAGTTAATGGTAAAGCTAAAGGAAATTACATAGGAAAATTGTATAATGTATAGCCCTCAGCTCTATGGGCTTTTCTACATGAGTGTGCAGAGGGAGTTGTGTCCCTTCCCTCCACTCAGCTATCGCATTACTCTCAGCTCAGTGCTCTAACTCTTTACAATGTGTGTGATGCAAGATCCCTGCCCCCTTGCTTTCTACTACTGAGAAAATTCCTTTCATCTGTGTGTTAGAAGACTCTTCAGGGTATGACTGCAGATAAATGGGTACAATGTATATAGGAGGATTTATTTAATCTCTGTGTATCATCTGAGGCTAGACACAAGTCTACACACCCCTGTTAAAATGTCAGGTTTCTTTTATGTATATAAAAAAAAATGACAGATAAAAAACTTCAGAACTTTTTCCACCTTTTTAATGTGACCTATAAACTGTACACATCAATTGAAAAACAAATTAAATATTTTAGGGAGGGGGAAATAAAAACAAAATAATGTGGTTGCATAAGTTTGCACACCCTCTTATAACTGGAGATGTAGCTGTGTTCAGAATTAATTGCATTCAAACTGATGTTAAATAGGAGTCTGTACACAAATGCCATCATTTTAAAGTGCCTCTGAATAACCCCCAAGAAAGTTCAGCTGTTCTAGTAGGTCTTTCCTGATATTTTCTTAGTCGCATCCTACAGCAAAATCCATGCTCTGCAGAGAGCTTCCAAAGCATCAGAGGGATCTCATTGTTGCAAGGTATCAGTTAGGTGAAGGGTACAAAAGAATTGCCAAGGCATTAGTTATACCATGGAACACTGTAAAGACAAAGTGGAGAAAATATGGCACAGTGGTGACATTACCAAGAACGGAGCGGCACAATTTTTTTTTATGAAAAGACAAAAAGAAAACTGGTCAGGGAGGCTGCCAAGAGGACTACATCAACATTAAAGGAGCTGCAGGATTATCTGGCAAGTACTGGCTGTGTGGTACATGTGACAACAATCTCCCTTATTCTTCATATGTCTGGGCTATGAGGTAGAGTGGCAAGACGGAAGCCTTTTCTTACAAACAAAATACATCCAAGTCGGCTACATTTTGAAAACGCATCTGAAGTCTCCCAAAAGTATGTGGGAAAATGTGTTCTGGTCTGATAAAACCAAGGTTGAACTTTTTGACTATAATTCCAACAGATATGTTTGGCCCAAAAACACTGTACATCACCAAAAGAACACCATACCCACCGTGAAGCATGGTGGTGACAGCATCATGCTTTGGGGCTGTTTTTCTTCAGCTGGAACAGGGGCTTTAGTCAAGGTAGAGGGAATTATGACCAGTTCCAAATACCAGTCAATATTGGCACCTTCAGGCTTCTGCTAGAAAGCTGAACATGAAGAGGAACTTCATCTTTCAGCATGACAATGACCCAAAGCATACATCCAAATCGGCAAAGGAATGGCTTCACCGGAAGAAGATTAAAGTTTTTTTTGGAATGGAATCCAGACCTGAATCCAATTGAAAATCTGTGGGGTGATCTGAAGAGGTCTGTGCACAGTAGATGACCTCACAATCTGACAGATTTGGAGCATTTTGGCAAAGAGTGGGCAAATATTGCCAAGTCAAGATGTGCCATGCTGATGGACTCGTACCCAAAAATACTGAGTGCTGTAATAAGATCAAAAGGTGCTTCAACAAAGTATACATTTAAGGACGTGCACACTTATGCAACCATATTATTTTTTTTACTTTTACTTCCCTCCACCTAAGACCCCTTTAACAGATTGTTCATTTTCACAGACTCTGTTTGCTCAGCGGGGATCGATCCGTTAATCCCTGCTGAACCTGCGGGTGACAGGTCCGTCTTCGCAGAGAGACGGTTTCATCCGTCTGAACTGAGCGGAGCAGATCGGATGTCGGTGGACATATCACCGCTGACATCCGTCGCTCCATAAAACTGTATGGAGTGTCCGTTTTTAGGCGGACCTGAACATTCCACATGTGCATAGAGATAGACGATAGTTTTTTTCCACTGAAACCTTTTTACAGGGGTGTGTAGACTTTTTATATCTCCACTGCCCCAGATTCTCATACATTAGCGCTGCTCCTGGGCAGCGTAATGTATGAGCTCTACGTTACCACCGCCGCAGGGCTACAGGTTTAAATCCTGATTCTCAGAACACTTACCTGTAAACTTGCGGCGGTGTATCGTTTAAATTGCTCGGCGCAGCCCGGCCCCCCTATTCAAATGGGGCGGGCACCATTTTAATTAGGCGCGCTCCCGCGCCGAGCGTACTGCGCATGTTCCGTTCCGGTAAATTACCCGACGTGCATGCGCTAAATGACGTCGCCCCCCGACGTCATTTGCCTAGATGTATACGTAAATGGCGTCCAGCGGCCATTCACGGACGTCATACGCAACGCCGTAATTTTGATTCAATTCGACGCGGGAACGACCGGCCATAGTTAACATTGGTTGCCCCTGCTAATAGCAGGGGCACCTTACGTGTCGGGTACGCTACGCAAACGACGTTAATTCGCTGCTGTCGACCTCGCGGTATGTTCGGGAATCGCCGTACTTACCCTCATTTGCATATGACGACGGGGAAAAGCGACGATGCGACACCTAGCGGCGGGAAAAAAAATTACTTTTAAGATCTGACAGCGTAACAAGCCTTCGCTTGTCAGATCTAATGGGTACCTATGCGCAACTGATTCTAAGAATCAGTCGCATAGATACTGGGGGCCAGATGAGGAGTTACGACGGCGCTAATGGTGTTGCGCCGTCGTAACGCCTTCGAGAATCTGGGCCAAAGTGTGTAAATGTAAGGGTTTACAACACTTTAACTGCCCATTAGATATTTACATCATAATATAAAGACTTTATAAAATGGAAATAAACACTGTTAAGCTACATTGTCTGTGTGTTGTATCTTTTTTTGTTTTAGGAAAGGTAATGCATTTTTTTTTTTTTTTTTTTTACAATATAGGACCAGCCCCATTTGGTTCAAGCTGGGTAAAACACTACTGTATGTATAAGAAGGATTTGAACACCTTCACAATGTTCCCATATGAACATAGATCAGGAGGAAAAATAGTAAGTGCACAAAGCAAGTTTCTTCTCTTTATCAGCACGATTCATGTCCTTTCTATAACTTGACAAGCTGTAAGTTATCTTATTATACCTATGCAGCCAGCCTGATTGTATTGCTTTTTCCAAGTTATGTTTACCATTTTAAGGCTAGGTTCACACTGCTGCGAATTCAAAATCGCGGTAAAATCACAATTTTGCCGCGATTTCGGCCGCGATTTAAGAGACATCTGCTGCAGGGTTCAATGTAAATCGCGGCCCAAAAAACGCAAAAAGTAGTACAGGAACTACTTTTTGAAATCTGCGCCGCAGATGCGGCGTCGCACCGATTAGGACGGTGCCATTGCCGGCAAATGCCGCCGATTTGAGATGCGATTTGACATGTGAAATCGCATCTCAAATCGTACCCAGTGTGAACCTGGGCTAAATACAGTAAATGGAATCTGCCATTTCCTCCGTTGTGATATTAAAGCTGAACTCCTGACAAAGGTGTATACACAGATGAGAAACATGTAAGGGAGCTGCTGTTTTACCAGCTGAAAATAATAAATTTGTACATCCAGTCCTAGATTTACACAGCATTGCAACCCAGCAAAGCCCTGACTGCTGGGACAAGAAACACCATTTTCATCTGCTGCAGTTGAATACAAATTTTAGGTCTGGTCCCTCCCCCACCCGCTGGGACTAGAAAGTGAAAAAGAGGCAGCCCGCTGATGATCTTATCTCTCTGGTACTGGTTTCTCTTTTCCTAGAGTATGTTCTCTGTTGGCAAACGAACACTGCAGTGCAACTGATTAGCTCCTTGTGCTGCTTCTTCCTTCTCAGTCTGAGCTTTGCTGCAAAGGAGAATGCAAAGTCTAATTGAGTTACTTATACTGCTTGCAGTTAAAATAAATTGCATTTAAAGTGGTATTAAAGGATAAGTTCACCTTTGGGAATATGTTGCATGTTTCTGTGCCTGCATCTCTCCCCATCCTGTGACAGTGGCCTGAGGATATTCTCCCCACACCTGCAGTTTGAAAAGAGCAGAGTTGTGTGATTGAATGCCTACAAGTACCGTTGGCCTTTGCGGCTGACGGCTTGTAGTTCTCAAAACTGCTAGGGCACTGGTGAGCATTAATGTCGTTCCATTGAGCTTCCTTGACTGAATGTAACTGCCTGCTCGTATCAGAGTTTCAGGCAGACAGCTACGCTGACAGTCTGCAGGCACATGGCATTGCACCCATGATCACAATGTTTTACAGGCTCCTAAGAAATAAAATGGTAAATGCACATTTTTTTTAACTTGCAATTGTTAACCACTTCAGCCCTGGATTATTTGGCTGGGCAAAGACCAGAGCACTTTTTGCGATTCGGCACTGTGTCGATTTAACTGACAATTGTGCGGTCGTGCGACGTGGCTCCCAAACAAAATTGTCGTCCTTTTCCCCTCACAAATAGTGCTTTCTTTTAGTGGTATTTAATCACCACTGCGTTTTTTATTTTTTGAGTTTATAAACAAAAATGAGCGACAATTTTGAAGAAAAAAATATTTACTTTTGCTATAATATCCCCCAAAAATATATTAAACTTTTTTTTTCCCCCTCAGTTTAGGCTGATGCGATTTTCTACCAAAATTTGGTAGAATTGCTAATAAGCATTTAGGTTTGCGCAAATGTTCTAGCATCTACAAAATAGGGGATAGTTTTATGAAATTTTTATACTATTTTTTTTACTAGTAATGCCGGCGATCAGCGTTTTTTTTTTTTTATCGTGACTGCGACATTATGGTGGACACATCCGACACTTTTGGCGCTATTTTGGGACCCTTCACATTTACACAGCGATCGGTGCTATAAATATGCACTTATTACTGTGTAAATATGACTGGCAGCGAAGGGGTTAACCAGGAGGGGGGCGCTGAAGGGATTAAGTGTGTCCTAGGGATGTGTTCTAACTGTAGGGGGGTGGGCTATGTGTGTCACGACACTGATCACTGCTCTCAATTATAGGGAGCTGTGATCGCTGTCCTGTCACTAGGAAGAATGAGGAAATGCTTATTTACATTAGCATTTCCCCATTCTTCCTCTCCACGGGACCCGCGATCACACTCACGGAGCTCGCGGTGGGTGCGCTCCCACAATGCCGCATTTTAAAGGCGATGTACAGGTACGTTAATATGCCTGTCCATGCCATTCTGCTGATGTATATCAGCGTGAGCCGCTCGGCAAGCGGTTACATTATTTTTTTTTTTTTTTTAAAGGTGAATATCCTTTTAAGCCGGTAGCGGTCTTTTTTACTTAACACATTGAGCACAATAAAATATAGCTACTTGCTTTGGCTCTTAGTGCTGATTTCCGGAACTTCTGGTCTTGACAGGAAAGCAGGAACAGTGGAAATGCAGTCTCTAGTTAGTCTGTTAGCTAGGAGGATAGAGGGTGGAGGAGCAGGGGAGTGCCATGCCATCCTAGGCTACAGGGCTGTGCATTTTTCTATTGACGTGTAGGGAAACGCCTCTCTAGTCGCTACATGCTAGGGTGACTCATATGATGCACATCAACACCGGAACAGGAAACATTGCTGTCCTTGGGCCGTATACAACATGTAAAATAAGTATTAGCACATCACTATTTTTCTCTGTAAATATA
The DNA here is from genome assembly GCF_905171775.1 of Rana temporaria. Taxonomy (NCBI): domain Eukaryota; kingdom Metazoa; phylum Chordata; class Amphibia; order Anura; family Ranidae; genus Rana; species Rana temporaria. The sequence goes on from NC_053489.1 coordinate 521,566,233, forward strand.
TTTCTAACGGTGATATTGGAATGAAATGTTCACCACATGTCAGTAACAACCCATGCAATTGATACATACAAAGAAACCAAAAGCAAATAAGTTCAGAAATTACGTATAATAACATGAAAAGACACAGGGAAAAAGAATTAAACACGCAAACTGAAATGTATTTACCGTATTTATCGGCGTATAACGCGCACCCCAATTTTAAGAGGTAATTTTCTGGAAAAAAATAATTTTTTTAAATCAATCTAGAAGCAATCTAAGGGTCAGTGCCCATGAATGTCCATCTGCAGCCTGATTAATTAAATTAATAAGTGCATTTAGACACATTTACTGTGGGGTCTAGATATCTGGTAAGCAGATCTGTGTATTGGTGGTTGAGAAGGAAGCACCTTGCATGCAAGATCACACACATACATAGTAAAAAGCCACATGCACTTTGGCAAATTATGGATAAATATATGTTTCATGACAACATATTGATTTAGACACTGTACTTTCCCTATGTACCGTATGCTGCGATCACACACATACCTCAGAGAGCGCCCGCCAGAAAAATCACCGAGCCGTCTCGGCTGTCACGTCACACATGCACAGTCCCGCCTCCGCCATCGGCGTTTGACCATCGCTGGTCCAATGCTGGTGGCGGAGGCGGGACTGTGCGTGTGTGACGCGACAGCCGAGTAAGAGCCGAGAGGAGATGACGGCTCAGTGATTTCCGGCGGGCGCTCGTCCCCCTCCGTCCCCTCCGAGGTATGCTATCGGCGTATATCGCGCACCCACGATTTTCCCCTGATTTAATGGAGAAAAAATTGCGCGGTATACGCCGATAAATACGGTAATACTTACCTTCGTACAAAATCCTTTGTTGGTAATGACAGCTTCAAGACGCCTATAGTATGGAGAAACTAGTTGCATGCATTGCTCAGGTGTGATTTTGGCCCATTCTTCCACACAGTCTTCAAATCTTGACGGCCTCTTCTATGAACTCTGATTTTTAGTTCTTTCCATAGATTTTTCTATTGGATTCAAGTCGGATGATTGGCTGGGCTATTCTAGCAGCTTTATTTACTTTGAAACCATTTGCGAGTTTCCTTGGCTTTGTGTTTGGGATCATTGTCTTGCTGAAATGTCTGACTGCAGATTTATATCAAGAATGTCTTGGTACATTTTTCCGTTTATCTTTCTTTCAATCATATGAAGTTTGCCAGGACCGTATGCTGAAAAACAGCCCAGCACCATGATGATCCTATCTTCAAACTTCACTGTTGATATGGGGGTGTTTTTTGGGGTGATATGTAGTGCCATTTTTCCTCCAAACATGGGGCTGTCTTGCATGAACTGCACGTTTGAGATCTCATTGATATTGAGGTCAGGAGACTAAGATGGCCACTCCAGAACCTTCACTTTATTCTGCTGTAGCCAATGACAGGTCAACTTGGCCTTGTGTTTTGGACTATTGTCATGTTGGAATGTCCAAGTACGTCCCATTCGCAGCTTCCTGGCTGATGAATGCAAATGTTACTCCAGTATTTTTTGATAACCTACTGCATTCATCTTGCCATCAATTTTGACCAAATTTCCTGTGCCTTTGTAGCTCACGCATCCCCAAAACATCAGAGATCCACCTCCATGTTTCACTGTAGGAATGGTGTACCTGTTGACTCCTCTCCAAATGTAGTGTTTATAGTTGTGGCCAAAAAGCTAAATTTTTGTCACATTGCTCCAAATGACTTTGTGCCAGAAGGTTTGAGGCTTCTTTCTGTGCTGTTGTAAGGGGGATACTTTGTGGCATTTGCGTAGTAATGGCTTTCTTCTGGCAACTCGACCATGCAGCCAGTCTTTTAAGTGCCTCCTTATTGTGCATCTTGAAACGGCCACACCACATGTTTTCAGAGAGTACTATATTTCAAGTTATTTGTGGGTTTTTCTTTGCATCCCGAACAATTTTCCTGGCAGTTGTGGCTAAAATTTTAGTTTACCTAAGCGCGGTTTGGTCTCAACAGAACCCCTCATTTTCCACTTCTTGATTATAGTTTGATCACTGCTGATTGTCATTCTCAATTCCTTGGATATCTTTTTATATCCCTTTCCTGTTTTATACAGTTCAACTACCTTTTCCCGCAGATCCTTTTGACAATAATTTTGCTTTCCCCATGACTCAGAATCCATAAATGTCAGTGCAGCACTGGATGACAGATGCAAGGGTCTGTCAGGAGTCCAGAAACTCATTGACCTTTTATACACACACACACACACACACACACACACACTAATTACAAGAAAACAGATCACAGGTGAGGATGGTTACCTTTTAATAGCCATTCAAACCCCTTTGTGTCAACTTGTGTGCATGCTATCAGACCCAAATCACCAGGGTATGTAAACTTTTGATCTGGATCATTTGAGTAGTTTCTGTTGCTATTAGGATTTAAAAAGCGTAAACACAGTTGATTGATAATAAATGGCTTCAGCCAAACACTAAGAGCCGGTTCACACTGGGGCGACCTGGGATCCGACTTCAAGTCACCCCAAGTCACGCAGTCGAGAAAATGAATGGAAGTGAATGGGAGCTGTCTTAATGTACACTACTGAAGTCGCTCCGACTTCAGAAAAGGTTCCTGTACTACTTCAATCTGACTTCTAGGTGACTTGTAGGCAACTTGTACACATTGATTTCAATGGAAGTCGCCTCAAAAGTCGGATCACTGTCTTAACTTAAGCAACAATACAGGAAGATAACATACATTTCTCAGGCAAACCCCTCCCTCCCCCTCACTCCCACAGAGCTGATTGTTTTTTGATTGGCCACTGGAAAGCCTCCTGTCCTGGAGGCAACTTGAAGTTGCCTTGTACTGTCCTGGAGGCAACTTGAAGTTGCCTTGTAAGTTGCCTGATGATTCATACTCAAGTCGTGTCCAAGTTGCCTCCCAAAGTCGTGCTGGAAGTCGTGTTGCCCCTGTGTGAATGGGCTCTAACCACGAGTGACGGAAATGTTTACGTGTTATCATTCATATTCTCTGAAGAAATCATAAATTCTGCCAGGGTGTGTAAATTTATGAGCAGAACTGTGTGTGTGTGTGTGTATAATATTAATAAATATATATGTGTATTCTTGCTCAGAAGAGAAAAACACACATGTAAATTAGCAAGTGGATAGCAGCCAGCATATATGTTTGATGGCAATAAATAAAAATAATCAGTCCATATGCAGCGCTAAAATTACGAAGTAGTTGAGGTTCAGAGAGAATTGTGAACGAAGGTGGCAAGATCCTCACACCAGCTTCAAGGTCTATACACCAATGTGCTCACATATAATTTTCTGTCCGTGACGCACTTCCGGTGGTGAAGATCCCAGCTGTGTATTTATATCAGTGTGTAAACGTCCTCACTACACCTCTGATGATGGCCCATAGGCTGAAATTCATCGGGTGATGTAGTGAGGGCGTAAGCACGCTATTTCCACGGTTCCTTTGAAAGTTTTTCGTTTTCATGCTTGTTTTACAAGTTTGTTTTGTGAGTATTCCTGGTGTGAGGATCTTGCTTCCTTCGTTCACCATTCTCTCTGAACCTCATCTACATCCTACTTTAGCGCTGCATATGGACTTGTATATCTAAAAACGGCCCTGGGAGAAAGCTGTTAAACCAGGATTGTGGCTCCAACTGTAGCTGTCACCCTATTATTGTTTTTTACAGCTGGCAATTGGCTTTTGTGTAAAATGAACCTTTCACAGGCTCTCCTGTTAAATCGAGGAGCCCAGGACCATTATAAATGTTCTGACTGGCTGCCCTGAGAGGAGGTATAGGAACATCCCTTCCCTGATCTCCTTTGTGACAAATGAAGCTGGAAACAATGAGGATTTTTTCCACTTTCCATTTAATTGGCTGCCTTGGAGTACCTTGGGGTGTAATAGACCCCTGATTTCTCAATAAAGAGTACCTGTCACTGTCAAAAGCTATCACAAGGGTAGTTAACTCTTTGTAAAAGCAATAAAGTTGAATGAAAAAGTGTAAAAAATAAAGCAACCTCTTCTTCCCTTTGTGCTCATACGTAAATGCAAATGCGCACATGGGTCCTGCATGCATGTGTAAACAGTGTTTTGCACCACACCGGTGAGGTATCACCATGAACGCAAGAGTGAAAGCGATAATTCTAGCGCCAGAGCTCACGTTGAAATCTAAACTGGAATCATTGCTTGTAGGCGACAAAAGCTTTGCATGTAAAAATTTGGACAGGTATTTCTTGGTGCTCCTGCAGCTGTGGTCCGAGCATGGAGACACCAGAATGCCTCCCAATCCTACACACCCCAGCTTTCCTGTTCCCTCTTCTACCATCTTCCCCATCAACCCTCCGTTTTTATTTATTTTTTTACCCCCCCTTTCATTTTTTCACTATTGTGTACAGTTCTACCCCTTGTTCCTGTCCCCTATTGCCTGTTTCTGACCCATCTTCCCCTTGTCTGGGTTGTGTTATAATCCAATCGATGGTGGGAGTTTGGCCAACAATGGGCCTATGCAAGAAGCTCATTTCATAAAGGTGGAAAGGTTGTCGACTCTGTACTTGGCTCCCTAATACTATGTAACCTACATTGTTGTCTGTACAATTATCTGTATCCAGTGATGTCTGTCTATATACCTTTAACATTGCTTCCTGACTCCACACCATGTAATATTACAAAATGGTTGAACATAATTACATAAAAATCTAAACTGGTAAAAGGTAAAAGCTTTTAAATTGGCGCATATAGATCATTTTAAATACTGTAGTTTGTCACCATGTTGCAAGTTTGCACAATTTTAATTCTTGACATCTTTGGTATCTATTTAGTCAACGCAACATAATCTTTTATATTTTAACAATTGGGTATTATGTTGTGTTTGTGTGCACTTAAAGGGGTTGTAAAGCTTTGTTTTTTCACCTTAATGCATTATATGCATTAAGGTGAAAAAACACCTAGCACTCTCGGGCCCCCCAGCTCCCCCGTTTTACTTACCTGAGCCACGAAACTCCTGAGCGCGATCCCACAATGGTTGGGGAGCATTAGGCGGCTCTTCATTGGAGATTGATAGCAGCGCAGCCATTGGCTCCCACTGCTTTCAATCAGATCAGTGACACGGCGCGCTGGGGGTAGGCCGAGTGATACACTTGGAGGCTATGGCCGCCACTGTATCACACGGGAGCAAGCCCGCAAGCTAGCCCCCATGAGAGAACGCTTCCCAGAAGGGGGTTAGATCTTGTGGGGAGGAGCCGAGACAGCAGAGGGACCCCAGAAGACAAGGATCGGGGCCACTCTGTGCAAAACTTACTGTTTTGCACAGTGGTAAGTATGGTATGTTTAAAAAAAAAAAAAAAAAAAAACCTTTACAACCCCTTTAAACTCGGGGTTTAATATAACTTTATTGATGCTATTCTGTATGTCCAACCAAAAAAATCATCGTTTTGGATGTGGTGGGGAATCCTTGCTGTTTTTTTACTGCTATCCCTGGAGAGATTTCCCCTCACTTCCTGTTTTTGCTGACTTTGCTTTAACAATACAGGAAGTGAGAGGACCTCTCCAACAATAACACAAATAAAATGCTTTTATGTTTTATTAGACATGGGGAAGTCTCGAGCCCCCAAGCTTTTTCGGTCTTCTATCCCTGTTTGTCTCCAATTCCAATTTATCTCCATTCGACCAAATCTGTTATGTGTGTGGCCATCTTTTAAATTCCAATATTTGGGAAAGATGGGAAAATGCTGTCAAATGTTCTATTTGCTGGTACCTTGTTATAAGCTAGAATGCAAATATTGTTTGTTTTGGTTATAAAGATTTTGAACAGACATAGCAATAGACCAGTAATATGACTTTTATTGTCCTAGGGGGATGGAGAAAGCTTTTTACCGAAGTACTGCACAAAACGGCTTACAGACACTATAGATAGGAGGTTCTGCTTTGATGTGGAAGCTACAGACAAGTAAGAGAAATTACTGATACATTTCATAAACTGCAGCTTTTTATTTAAAATGAAATGGTGAAGGTTATATTTCATAATCCCAAGAACTGTATAAAGCAAAAAACCTACTTTGCTCTCAGAGAGGCCCTAATGACTAAAAGTACAGTAGTCCCTTTTCATTTTTCGACACCCCCTACTTCCTCATATATTAAAAATCAATAATAAACAAAATATTGCCAATCTCTGCTTGCCTCTCCATTCTCCAGCACTGTCCTTGACTTTCTCATTGGTCCAGAGCCTGTGGTCCTATATGAGCACAACATTCTTGGTCTATTTCCTGTAAGCCCAGCCTAGCGGGTGCATTATCCCAGAGGCTGAGCTCACAGTAAACAAGGGCTGAAGGGTCATTATGTTTTTTTTAACAAACAGGTTGGTCTTTATTTAGAAGACATCAAAAATACAAATAACATGTGTACATAGCTCAGACAGAATAGTACATGAATCGTCACTAAAGGGGTCATTATGTTTAGTTCAACCCTGTTTTAAAGGAATGCCCACCTCCCATTATCTCTGGAGGAAGAAGAGGAAGCTGGGAGACTGCAGGAAAGATGCGTATAAGGATTTTTTTTTCTTTCCTTTCTTTTATAAAAAAAAGCATCTATGGCGGCTTCTGTGGAGATATAAACTTTTTGGGTTCTGCTAAAATTCTCACTGCCTAATGACACCCACTTTGACTATGCTTATTAAAACCATTCACCATCTTTCCCCCTTACAGGATGTGTGACCACACTGGTTACTAAGGCAAGGCCACTGCTTTCTTGAATTTAGGAGCTTTTGGCGTTTTTTTTTGCCAAAGCTTCCATACTCGACTCCATAAAAGCCTATGGGCCCTTTCACACTGGGGCGGTATAGCGCCGCTAAAAATAGCGGCGCTATAACGTCAGATTTGCCGCGGGATTCGGCCATTAGCGGTGCGGTATTAACCCCGCTAGCGGCCGATAAAGGGCTAATACCGCCCGCAGTGCGCCTCTGTGGCGTTAACCCACAGCCAGCGGTCAAAGTAGTTTAAGTGTACATGAAGCATAATTAGAAGTCCACCCTGAGAAGTGCTAATTGAAGGCAGAACCCTGTGACCCCAAAGAAAGGTACAAAGGCAAGCCGTATCATACGAGTTCTACTGCCACCTTGTGGAGGTAGATGCCATTCACAACTTATGTTACATTATTTGAACAGACGACCCTCTGCACAATGAAAGAGCAAGTGAATCCGCATTCGTTTCCACTTACTGTGGTTTGGTCTTAAGTTTACCTTAATCTAAAAACAATTTAATATATTGCAGCTTACCAGTTCTCGGATATCATGGCATATCTATTCTTCTTTTTAATTTTTTAAATTTTTCCTTTGTTTTCACCTGGTTATAGTGTCAGTAATGCACTTTCTGTCCCAGGGTGACAACACTAACTGTGTGTACTGTATCTTTGGAGAACCAACGTTGTCACCTTCGGTTGCTCACGCCCGATTGGTACTACAGTACTTTTCCCTCTCTTCTTATCTCCATACCATAGAGGGATGTGTCCAGTAGTTCAGAGGTGAACTTTTCAGGGCTAATAACACTGCCTAGTATTTTAGTTCTGCAGAAACTGTGTGTTGGCAGCTCACTAGAGGAAGTACAAACTCAATCGATTTCTGCCAGCATCAATGGGTATTTTGTTTTGCACTTATCAAACTTATAAAAAAAAAACTCTTCTGAATGGTATAGTCAACATTGTTAGGATTTTACACACATTTTACCTTGACTTTACTTCTGTTTTTAGGCTGGGACTACTAACAACTATGCAGGCTTTTTCAGAAGATGACCGACAAAACTGGATTGAAATACTGGGCGGAAAGGAGTCTGTGAGTAGTCAAAATTATTTATTTATTCATTTTAGGAATATGAAGATTTTCCAATTGTCATTACTCTTGCACACAGGAGAAAACACAGCATTTTTTTTTTTTTTAACTGATCTTTCTGTCATTTAACATCCTCTGTATAAACCTCAGTAAATGATTGTATCTGTGTGCAACTTGCCTAAACCTCATTAGTAGGGTGTCCAGTTTACACGCTTGCTCAGCTGATCAACTTGCATTGCATGTCATGGCATCTGTGTATTGTACCCACCTCCCACTAGCTACTGCAAATACCTTTCCAATAATCCTGTGTCAAGAAAACACACATTTCCAATCTAACCCCTTTTGCTTGCTTGTACAGAACACAAATACTGATCAGGAAATAGCAATTGCCAGCCCATCTTATTGTAAATGTAGTTCCAACTGCTGAAATTTGTATAAAAATAATAGCCATGTTATGGATTTGCCAAAAATGTGCAAAGGCCATATAGCTTGTAGTGTGCTAGCAATTCGTTGTGGTATGGTAAATTGAAACCATTCGCTTCAGAAGGTCAAACCTATCCAGTAGAGATGCACGATTAATCGCTAGGAATCGAAATCGCAATCTTTTTTCCTTCCCGATCTTTAAAACCGCATGTCACGATCTTTCTAACAAGTGCAGAGTTCTCACAGCTGGAAAAACTAAATCCAGGCAGCCTACCAAGTTGTATTACAACATGCTAAAAAGTAGAAACAAAGTATATTTTTGTTGTTTTATCAAAGGAAAGAACTTAAAGTGGAGGTTCACCCTCAAAAAAATTTCTGACATCACATGGAGTCGAGCCATCCTACCGACAGAATGCCGGTGTTTTTTTTTTTTTTTCTCAGCACATACCTCGTTATCACGATTTTCACCCCCCCCCGGCAATCCCGCGGGACTGGGTGTTCCCAAGCACTGCTTGTGATTGACAGGCTTCCAAACGGCGCATACTGCGCGTCACAAGTTGCCGAAAAAACCCGAACGTTGGTGCGGCTCTATACGGCGCCTGCGCACCGACGTTCAGGTTCTGTCGGCAACCTGTGACGCGCAGTATGCGCCGTTTGGAAGCCTGTCAATCACAATCAGTGCTTGGGAACACCCAGTCCCGCGGGATTGCCGGGGGTGAAAATCGTGATAACGAGGTATGTGCTGAGAAAAAAAAAACACCGGCATTCTGTCGGTAGGATGGCTCGACTCCATGTGATGTCAGAATTTGTTTTGAGGGTGAACCTCCACTTTAAAGGAAGAATAACCTTATTAAGACTAATATATATATATATATATATATATATATATATATTTTAGCAGAGACCCTAGAGAATAAAATAGTGGTTATTGCAATATTTTATGTCACACCGTATTTGTGCAGTGTTTTTTTTTCAACACTTTTTTTTTTTTAAATACAATTTAATGAATTAAAAAAATAAAATAAACCGTGAAATTTTTTGTATAATGTGAAAGAAGATGTTACACTGCAAGAATAGTGATCTTTATTCTAAGCAAAAAAAATTGTGATTCTCATTTTAGCCAAAATCGTGCAGCTCTACTATCCAGACAAGTCTGCCAGTGTGTCTGCGATTTAGAGTGTTAGCACTGTATAGAGGGGAGTAACTCATATAGTAGGGGCAGCCTCCTTTTGTGGCCTCTAGAACATTGAGGAATTAGTTGCAATTGGTTATACCACAACTCTGATTGTAGCCGTCATTCCTGTTAATGGGTTTTCTAATAACAACCCCTATTGCCTGGAGTTTGGTGGTGGCTTTATAAATTGGGCTATAAGACATATTGGAAGATTGCTACACTAGCCAGAAAGGTATCTAGAGGTACCACTTAAATACTGGGCACTTCCCCCTTCCTGCCCAGGACAATTTTCAGCTTTCAGCGCTGTCACACTTTGAATGACAATGAAGATTATACCTCCTCTCAGAGCATCTACCGGCACTCACGTGACTCCTCGGCTCTCTCCTCTGCCCAGCTGACAGCTATAGTGGGCATAGCATTATATAACCGAGTGTGGCATTATGATAGTATAGATATGAGAGCAGCAGGAGAGGAGGATTGTGGAGTGGACAGAGCTGACAGGTGGGGAGGGGAGAGAGGAGGACGCAGAGAGCAGGGCTGCAGATGACGGAGGCACATAACTTACCATGGTGTCAGGGCTCAGCAGCCATAATAAACTGTGGTCAGTTTTATAGGGGGGAGCGCAGAGCCAGGCAGGATCAGCCAGGTATTTCAGGTGATAGAAGGGGCCAAATTACACAGCACAAGCACTGTGCTCTATAACATGCTTTAAGGGAACATACCCTTCAACTTGTCACATAGCCAAACCAGGAATTGACAGTAAATCCCTGCAAATTAGGGGAATCCCTTGCGCCACTCCCCCAGGTCACCAGGACTAGTGTTCCCATTGTAAGATTTCATCTTTCACTTTCGATAATAATGGTAAACGGGACAAATGGAGAAGGTGAATCTCTCTAACTGGGGCACAGACAGAAATAAAAACTAACAGGGGTTCCAATCCCTCTGCACTCTATCCAAAACAAAAGTTTTACTTTCAGTTATACTTTATACTGAAGAAAGTATTCCACTTTAACACCTAATGTACTGTATCTTTATTTACATGCAGTGATTTTAAACCAGTCTTATTTCTTATTATTCTGGTGGCAGATTCCCTTTAAAACCATGCCAATTAATTAATCGCAACATACAGAATGAAAATTCTGTGACTGGCACCCAAGTATTTCAGTGTTTTTAGAAGAGGCGAGAAATCCAACACTGAAGCATGGTTGATAGACATCCTAGTCGAGGAGACTTATCAGACGGTTGTTATCAGAGATTATAGGCTGTAAAATAATCAATAACAAGCAATGTAACATGAAGGATGTATAATCCACTGGGACCTGTGTGCTGACACTGTAATTATTGAGCATCGTCCCTATTCGATGCCTATCAGTCAAGTGTGGCATATTCCGACAAAATATGCCTTCCAGCTTCCCTGACTCATTTCAAAACTGCAGCCAAAATTATGCTTCTGTTTGCCCCTCAAGTAGCAATGTGACATTGTGACAAATGTGAGCACCCAGTGAAAACTTAAGTTTCTGCAACCTCACATCTCAGAGGTTGGCTTGGCCCAGCAGTATGTAGAATTCCATTATGTGTAGGGATGCAGATTTCTGCCACAGTACAATTTTTTTTTTCCCTGTAAGTGTTAATGGTTTTCTCAGGCTTTGGTCTTTTCTGTCTTTCATCGCTTCCCCCCCCCCCACAAACGGCTGCATAACGTTACTATATTTTAATATCCGCAGTATAATTTTAACATGCACAAAATTGCAGATCCTAATTTATGCGCACTGAATAAACATATATTGGATTATGTAGTTTTACCCTAGAGAGCAGCAGGAAAGCATTTTAGTTGTTTTATATATGTGTACACGTGCGCACACACACACACACAATATAAAAAGTCTACACACCCCTGTCAAATAGTCAGGTTTCTGTGATGTAAAAAAAAAAAAAAAAAGAGAATAAAACTAAAGGCGGACATATATTTTCTTTCGAAAATCGTATCAAAGAATCTTCGTACGAATTTCGCACCGTTGGTGGGCTGCAGCAACGGCCGATTTTCGTGCGGCAAAGAAATTTGAGAAATCCGACATGTTGGAAATTTTTGGAAAAACGAAAACGATTTTCTGATCATTGATGATGGGAGAATCGTGGCGAGAAATGTAATGGGGGAAAAAAAAATGCGCATGTGCAAGAAAATAATTTTCCCGGAGAGAAACGAATATTCCCGGCAACATGAAGGTTTTGTCGGCCGAATTTCGAAAATCAATGGTGGCATCATCGGATCACGAAAAAAAAAAAACTTTCTGATTTTGAAAAAAAAAATTGTTCGAAATTCGATCGTGTATGGCCTGCTTAAATCATTTCATGACTTTTTCCACATTTTTAATGTGACCTATAAACTATACAACTCAATTGAAAGACAAACTGAAATCTTTTAGGTGGAGGGAAGTAAAAATAAAATAATATGGTTGCATAAGTATGCACACCCTTTAAATAATACTTTGTTGACGCACCTTTTGATTTTATTATAGGACTCAGTCTTTTTGGGTATGAGTCCATCAGCATGGCACATCTCGACCTGGCAATATTTGGCCACTCTTTGCAAAAACACTCCAAATCTGTCAGATTGCGAGGGCATCTCCTGTGCACAGCCCTCTTCAGATCACCCCACATATATTCTATGGGATTCAGGTCTGGGCTCTGGCTGGGCCATTCCAAAATTGCAATCGTCTTCTAGCGAAGCCATTAGTTGCTTTGGATGTATGCTTTGGGTCATTGTTATGCTGGAGGATGAATTTCCTGTTCAGCTTTCTAGCAGAAGCCTGAAAGTTTTGTGCCAATATTGATTGGTATTTGGAACTGTTCATAATTTCCTCTACTTTGATAAAGGCCACAGCTGAAGAAAAGCAGCCCCAAAGAATAATGCTGCCACACCATGCTTCACTGTGGGTATGGTGGTCTTTTGGTGATGTGCAGTGTTTTTTGTGCCAAACATATTTTGTGGAATTATGGCCAAAAAGTTCAACCTTGGTTTCATCAGAATGTAACACATTTCCCCACATGCCTTTGGGAGACTTCAGATGTGTTTTTGCAAAATTTAGCTGGGCTTGGATGTTTTTCTCCGTAAGAAAAGGCTTCCATCTTGCCACTCTACCCCATAGCCCAGACATATGAAGAATAAGAGATTGTTGTCACATGTACCATACAGCCAATACTTTCCAGATATTTCTACAGCTCCTTTAATGTTGCTGTAGGCCTCTTGGCAGCCTCCCGGACCAGTTTTCTTGTCAATATCACAGAAAAATGCCTCACATTGATAGATAATTGGATGACTGAGAGCTACCTCAAACTCAATGGATCCAGAACAGAACTTCTTTCTCCCCGCAAACCGAAAGACAAACTCTAGGATGACTTTGACACCACCCACCATTCTTGGACAAACCATCACCCCAAGCACCAAAGTTGAAAGCCTCGAAGTCATCTTTGACTCAAACATGACTATAGACGCACAAATAGGATCAGTAGTCAGCGGATCTCACTATCTTCTCCGCTTGCTGCGCAGACTCATCCCATTCATCCTGGAAGAGGACACAGCAGTAGTAGTTGGAACACATCAATTCCTGACTCGACTACGCAAACTCCCTCTATCTACCTAGGTCTAACCAGATACCAGATTTCTCGTCTACAAGTTGTCCAGAACACAGCAGCAAGACTGATAACAGAAAAAAACCCTGGGAATCAATCACCCCGCCCCTGGGGACTCTCCATTGGCTATCCGTAAAGGACCGGGTTACATTCAAGACCCTCTGCCTCACCCACAAATGCACACAAACGCGCCTCTATATTTATGCAAAAATATAAAACGCTACACCCCTAATCGGGCCATCCGATCAACTAACCAAAATCTCCTCCACATCGCAGTCCAAGGACCACGGCTATGGAATGCTCTACCCACGAACATCCGCATGGAAGAAAACCATCGGACCTTCAGGAAAAACTTAAGACCCACCTCTTCTGAAGGATCTGGACGAAATTGGACACAAGCGCCTTGAGGCGATTCAGTTTGCATTTGTATCGCTATACAAGTTACTCACTCAATGGCACTGTTGTGCCATATTTTCTCCACTTGATGATGATTGTCTTCACTGTGTTCCATGGTATATCTAATGCCTTGGAAATTCTTTGTGTACCCTTCTCCTGACTGATAGCTTTTAAGAATGAGATCTCTCTGATGCTTTGGAAGCTCTCTGCGTACCATGGCTTTTGCTGTAGAATGCGACTTAAATAATGTCAGGAAAGGCCTACTAGAACTGCTGTCTTTTTTATTTGGGGTGAGGCTGGGTTCACACTACTACAATACTTTCATCCTACTTTGCTCTGTGTTCAATGTTTCCCTATGAGAGCGTCTTGTAGCGTCCTACACAAGTTGGTCCGACTTTGAAAATGCTCCCTGTACTACTTTTGGTCCTACATTGATCCTACTTCAGGCCCATTGAATATCATTGAAGTCGGACCAAAGTAGTATCCTGTTCATGAAAGTAGGATGGATGTAGGACCAATGTAGGATAAATGTAGGACCAATGTAGCAGAGCAAAGTAGGATGAAAGTAGTGTAGTAGTGTGAACCCAGCCTTAATCAGAGGCACTTTAAATGACAGGTGTGTACTGACTCCTATTTAACATGAGTTTTAATGTGATTGCTTAATTCTGAACACCGCTACATCCCCAGATATAAGAGGGTGTGCACACTTATTTTATTTTCACTTCCCTCCACCTAAAAGATTTCAGTTTTTTTTTTGTTTTTTTCTAAGTTGTACAGTTTATACGTCACATTAAAGGTGGAAAAAAATTCTGCAATTATCTCCAATTGTCTCAATTTTTTTTTTTTTTTTTTACATCACAGAAACCTGACATTTTAACCCTTTCACGCCGAGCGTACGCATATATGCGTCCTCGGCTTTCAGGGGTTATACCGGGATGATGCCTGCAGCCGCAGGCATCATCCCAGTACCGTTGTTTAGAGCGGGCGATCGGCTTTCCAAACATAACAACCGATGCGGCTAAAAGCCGCTCGGTTGTTATGCCGGAGGAGCGGGAGGGGACATCCCCCCCTCCCGCCGCCTCTCGCCGCTCTGACCGGGCCTCCCGTCCCATCGGGAGACCCGATCCACGATCCGGCGCCTCCAGCGTCTCGGCGAGCTCTGAAACAAAGCCGTAAACGGCTTTGATTCAGTGTCCGCATTGAAACCACGGAAGCGGCGTCATGACGTCACTTCCGGGTTTCTCAGATGCCAATGGCGCCGGATTTAAAAAAGTACACAGTATTCAGAATCGCCGTTTTAGGCGATCTGAATACTTTGAAGTGCAAAGGAGGGCTCGGAGGTCTTTTAGACCCCGATCCCTCCATAAAGAGTACCTGTCACCACCTATTGCTGTCACAAGGGATGTTTACATTCCTTGTGACAGCAATAAAAGTGATCAAAATGTAAAAAAAATTTAATATTAGAAAAAATAAATAAATAAATAAGAAAACAAAAAAATGTTTTTTTTAAAGCGCCCCCCTCCCCGCGAGCTTGCTCAGCAAAGTAAGCGCATACGGAAGTCGCGCCCGCATATGAAAACGGTGTTCAAATAACACATGTGAGGTATCGCCGCGATCGTAAGAGCGAGAGCAATAATTATAGCACTAGGCCTACTCTGTAACTCTAACCTGGTAACCGTAAAAAAAGTTTAAAGCGTCGCCTATGGAGATTTTTAGTTACCGTAGTTTGTCGCCATTCCACGAGTGCGTGCAATTATAAAGCGTGTCATGCTTGGTATCTATTTACTCGGCATAACATCATCTTTCACATTATGCAAAAAAATTGGGCTAATTTTACTTTTTCATCTTTTTAAAATTCATGAAAGTAAATTTTTCCCAAAAAGTTGTGTTTAAAACACCGCCGCACTAATACCGTATGACATAAAATATTGCAACAATCACCATTTTATTCTCTAGATTCTCTGCTAAAAATATATATATAATGTTTGGGGGTTCTAAGTAATTTTCTAGCCAAAAATATGGATTTTAACTTGTAAACACCAAATGTCATACATAGGCATGAAAGGGTTAACAGGGGTGTGTAGATTTTTTATATCGTGTGTGTGTATGTAAAATACATTTTATTTATTTATTTATTTATATATATATATATATATATATATATATATATATATATATATATATATATATATATATATGAGAAATCTATGCAACCAAGAGCCAGTAATTTCTTAGGCTGGCCATAAATGGATCGAAATTTGGTTGGCTCTTTGGGGATTGGAAACATTTAAATTCACCTATGGCTGTTCCCATTCTAGAATCAACTCCTCAATGGGACTCTGGCACTATAGAAAACTAAAGATAAAATACGTTTTTTGGCTGAAGCTTTAGTTTTCTGCCCTGAACCACATTTGCTCCCCTTTGGGTGGACTTTCCTTTTTAAAGGGGTTGTAAAGGTTCATGTTCTATTTTATAAAATAGGTTCCTTTAAGCTAGTGCATTGTTGGTTCACTTACCTTTTTCTTTTGATTTCCCTTCTAAATGTTTTTTTTTTTTTCCTGAATTTCTCACCTTCTGTTCTTGCTCAGTAAGCTGTTCTGTGTGACTAACCCCCAGCCAGAATGGCTCGGATGATGGGGGCAAGCTTACTGAGGAGGAACGGAAAGTGAGAAATTCAGACAAAGAAAAAAAACATTTAGAAGGGGAATCAAAGGAAAAGGTAAGTGAACCAACAATGCACTAGCTTAAAGGAACCTATTTAGAAAATAAAAAACAAACCTGTTAAGGTTTGAAATAGGTTAGGTTAGTTTTAGATCAGCTTTTGCTTTGTATACAGTATATTTCTCCATACAAGCCATTCTGGTTAAATGATTTGATAATGTACATTATTTATAAGAGCCATCTGTAATAGAAAGGAATACAGTTCTATATGTCATGCCTTTTGATAAACCTTATTGTTGGCAGTATTGTGTAGGAATCTTTGTACAATGATGTAATAGATTTAAACCAATTTTATGTTCTCATTCTAGCGGCTTCTCAGCCTGAGCAGATCTACGACAAGATCAGAAGGGGGCAAGTATATCTTGTGCTTAATAATACTTGAATTATTTTAATATTTGTTTTGCTTTATGGTTGTTTCAAATGCCTGATATTTAAAGCGGCATTAATGACAATATATTTTATGAATAATGATCACAGCTATCCATATGTGAGATCACTTTTCTGGCACAGTATGAGCAATTTTCATGTAGCTGTACTACAGTCTGGCATTGTGTGGAATGGAAATGATCATGTCAATCCAGTTTGTGATACTGAAGCTTGAGCTGATTAGAAAAATGTGCCTTGTCCTGACAGAAAGGATAGATAAGCCACAACCTGGTATATTGCCTTATGTGACTTTCTGTGAACTTGCATATTCATTGAATATAGGAATCTTACATCTGCTGCAGAGGTGAAAGAAATTAAAAATTCCCGAAATCCAAGCAAAATATCACATCAGGATAAGCGTCATTACCAGTAATACTTTTCAGCCAGTCCTGACCTTAAAGTGGAACTATTGTGGAATACATTTTTAACACTCAAAGCAAATTCACCCATCCAGCTACAGTGGATATACAAAGTTGACAAAAGCCAGGTTTCTGGGCCAACGATAATTAATTTTCAGAACCTTTTCTACCTTTTTAATGTTTAAACTGTACAACAAACTGAAATCTTTTAGGTGGAGGGAAGTATATAAAACAAATATGGTTACAAAAGTGTACACACCCTTAAACTAATACTTTGTTGGAGCACCTTTTGTTTTTATTACAGCACTCAGTCTTTTTGGGTACGAGTCTGTACGAGTCTATCAGCATGGCACATCTCGACTTGGCAATAATTTCCCACTCTTCTTGCGAGGGCATCTCCTGTGCACAGCCCTCTTTAGATCACCCCACAGATTTTTAAAGGGATTCAGGTCTGGGCTCTGGCTGGACTATTCCAAAACTGTAATCTTCCTCTGGCGAAGCCATTCCTTTATTAATTTGGATGTATGCTTTGCGTGGTTCCTCTTCTTCATGTTCAGCTTTCTAGCAGAAGCCTGAAGGTTTTGTGCCAATATTGACTGGTATTTGGAACTGTTCATAATTCCCTCTACCTTGACTAAGGCCCCCTGTTCCAGCTAAAAAAAAACAGCCCCAAAGCATGATGCTGCCACCACCATGCTTCACGGTGGGTATGGTGTTCTCTTGGTGATGTGCAGTGTGGTTTTTGTGCCAAACATATCTTTTGGAATTATGGCCAAAAAGTTCAACCTTGGTTTCATCAGACATCACATTTTCCCACATGCTTTTGGAGACTTAAGGTGTGTTTTTTGCTAAATTTAGCCAAGCTTGGATGTTTTTTTTTTTCATAAGAAAAGGCTTCCATCTTGACACTCTACCCTGTGGCCCAGACATATGAAGAATACAGGCGATTGTTGTCACATGTACCACACAGCCAGTACTTGCCAGATATTCCTTAAGCTCCTTTAATGTTGCTGTGGGCCTCTTGGGAGCCTCCCTGACTTTTCTTCTCGCCTTTTAATCAATTTTGGAGGGAGGTCCAGTTCTTGGTAATGTCACTGTTGTGCCAAATTGTCTACACTTGATGACTATCCTCACTGTGTTCCATGATATATCTAATGCCTTGGAAAAAAATTGTACCCTTTTCCTGACTGATACCTTTTAACACTAAGATCCCTCTGATGCTTTGGAAGCTCTCTACAGACCATGGCTTTTAGTGTAGGATGTCACTAAGAAAATGTCAGGAAAGACCTACTAGAACAGCTGAACTTTATTTGGGGTCACATTTAAAGGTTTAAAAAGTTCTGAAACTATTTATCTTATTTTTTTACATTACAGAAACCTGACATTTTAACAGGGGTGTGTAGACTTTTTTTAATCCACTGTATGTCTCCATGTTTTATCTTACTGAGAAATTGTTTTGAAAAGCACCCCCCTAGCATTTCTGGCTGTGGCCTTTTTGAGTAATTGCAGATGATTCGTATACCATCTGCCCTTATCTCAGGCATGCAGGCAGGAGAGTGTGCTTAGCTGTGAAAACCCCATCTACTTACTAATGCTAGCAGCATAAGGATTACAAATAGTCATGTTGATTGACAGTGATGATGTGTTGTAATTATAAGTCTGAACTTTTTTTAGTCCTTCAAACAAATAAAAAATTGATTAGCTTAGTTGGTATAGGAAACATATCAAAAATATACAAAACACTGCAAACCTTAGGAAACGCATGCAATATGCCTCAGAACTGACTAGTCGGCTGTATAATACAAGACTCACAGCATGTAATCTGTGGACACAAAATGCGGAGGACCCACCTATAATTCAAGCCAGATGGTATGTAATTTAAAAATCCAGAAAGCTTCTCTGTGAAAAAGAAAACGGTAAACGTCACCTTTTTGCTGAGCAAATCTTATCAATGCCGTGAAAAGAAAATGATCTCATATTACCTCCATGTACATTGAAAACCTTTATGGAAACATTCGCACAGTATTGTTCAGATTCTGTTGTGTTCAAAAGTTTGCATACCCTTGGAGAATTGCTAATATACAGTAAGAAAACCTGAATGAGCAGCAAAACATTTCTTATGAAATTCATTTTCAACAGAATGACACAATTGTAAGACAAAACATTGCAACAAGAAAACAAATTAAATGACCCCTGTTCAAAAATCTGCATACCTTTTTAGTTCTTTATACTGAGTATGGCCCCCTTTAGCATTAGTGACAGCATGCAGTCTTTTGTAATGGCGATCTTTGAAGCCCCGAATTCCTGCAGGTGGTATAGCTGCCCATTCGTCTTGGCTAAATGACTCCGAGTCATGCAAATTCTTTGGTCATCTAGCATGAACCACACGTTTTAAGATCTGACCAGAGTGGATCGATGATATTAAGGATAGGAGACTGTGATGGTCACTCCAGAACCTTCACCTTTTTCTGCTTTAAGCGCTGGAGGGTCAGTTTGACCTTGTGCTACTTGGGGTCTTTGTTGTGCTGGAAAGACCAAGAGTGACCCATGCGCAGCTTTCGTGCAGAAGAATGCAAATTGTCTGCCAGTATTTTCTGTTAACATGCTGCATTCATCTTGTCGTCAATTTTCACAAGATTCCCCTGTGCCCTTAGAGCTCACACACCTCCAAAACATCAGTGAGCCACCACCATGCTTCACATTGAGGATGGTGGTATTGTTGCTGTTGACCCCTCTACAAACATTGAACTTATGGTTGTGACTAAAGCTTTATTTTGGTCTCGTCCCTCCAAATGTGTATGTCAAAAGCTGTGAGGCACGTCAAGGTGTTGTCCAGCATATTGTACCAGGCTTTTTTGTGGCATTTTCGCAGTGAAGGCTTCTTTCTGGTAACTCAAACATGCAGCTAATTTTTGTTCAAGTTTCATTGTATTGTGCTCCTTGAAACAACCAAGACTGTCTCTTTCCAGAGCAACCTGCATTTCTCCTGAGGTTATCTGTGTTTTTTTTTTTTTTTGTATTCTGAGCAATTTTTCTGACACTTGTGGCTGTAATCTTTCTAATCATTAAGGGCTTGTTCACTCTAAAGCAATCAGTTGCAGTGAATTAGTACAGGTTTTTGCATGCACCAGAACAGACTGAAAAATGCACGTGACCTTGTATTTAAAGTGGAGGTTCCACCAAATAATTTTTTTTAAAAGCCAGCAGCTACAAATACTGCGGCTTCTGACTTAAAAAAAAATGGATACTTACCTGTCCAGCACGCCCGCAATGTCTTTAGCAGAGGACGAGCAATCGTTTGTCCCTCGGCTGCACCTGTCGCCATCCTAGGTTAGGGAATTGGGAAGTGAAGCGTTGCGGCTTCACTGGCCGGTACCCTACTGCGCATGCACGAGTAGCACGGCGCGCCGTCACTGGTCCCCGCTCTCTCCTGGGAACAATGTATTTCCCAGGAGACAGCAGGGGGTGCGGGTAGGGGCATGTCTGCCGCACGATTTGTTCCTGGAAGTGGGGGCAAATACCTGTCTTAGACAGGTATCTGCACCCCCTTCCCCCTGAAAGGTGCCAAATGTGACACCAGAGGGGGGGAGGGTTCTGAAAAGTGGAAGCTCCATTTTTGGGTGGAGCTCCGCTTTAAAACGCAATTCACCATTATGCATGGAATTTGTGATTTTTGGTGTGCTGCTAGAAGTTTGAGCCCATTCTAGTTCTTGTCATTTTAGTGCCATATTTTGTGAATGTAACTTTACAATTTATTTATCTTTTTAATGTTGTCGACGACATTGTGAATGCCATCCCTCATTTTATGGATTGTTACAATTTTTTTTTTTTGCAAAGCATGTTTTTTTTTACTGTCATGTTAAGGCCCAATCAGAAAATGCTTTATTTTCTAATGTACATACAAAAAAAAATGATGTCACGGCTGATTCTGTCATTTGTCTTTTTTAGGAGCTCAACTTGACCAGCATGGATTTGCTGTTATAAAAAACTGTATCAATGTAATTGAATCACGGGGTAATGTATTTTATAGATTATGTTTGTTCCTTTAATTTGTGGTGAAATAGGTATTGCAAATGCTTCCAAGATTTAGCTGGTCAGACATTAGCGTGGTTGAATGTGCCTGACTGATATGATTTACAAGATTCTATGATAAACCTGCGCCATCAGACTGATTAAGCAAACATTTTTTGTCATTGCAAGAAACACTCCTTCCAGCAGTCTAACATGAGGAGGGACTGCGATTTCTGCACACTCTGAGAAAAAGTGGACATATCTTAAAGTAGAACTATGGCCTACAACAATTATGGTGTAATACATAATTATAAGGGCAACTGCACTTGGTTTTCTCTTCACTTGGTTCCCTGCAAAGTCCCCCAAATACCTGTTGAGCCTGCAAGTGAAGTCCAATTGCAGATTGTGTTAGTGTGGCAATGGGGCTGTACTGTTCCTGAATTCAGAGCAGCGTTGCCACTCTCATGTAGGGTGGTCCTGCCTGTGCTACAATGGGATGAAAATATGTTGCAGGGGCATCAATATCAGAATGATCACTGTGCCAATGCACAAGCCAGTAGCTGAACCAGCACATGGCCCTGCCTAATTCTGCTTACTGCTTTCTGGATTAACCGCATTGTCCCTGTTGCTGAAAGTCTCACTGCAAGCTGCAGTGTTTGGGAGGGGGGACATCTGAAACAAATATTGAAGGATGTGGCTCAATCAGGCAAGGTAAAGGAAGACTTTTGTTTTACTTTTTTGAAGCTTGTGCATTACATAGTAACTAGATTTGATACTTGTTTCATACTTTTTGTTGTACTTAAAGTGGATGAATGTTGTGAAATAAGGGATTTTTGTATCAATCTCAAACAAAAGATTTGTAGTCAGTTTGTGATTAACAGTGTACCTGCAACTTGTTTAAGGTGTTACTAAACCCACAACAGTAAAATCAGTCTGTATATGCAGTAAAGCATGCTTGTTATACTCACTGTGGAACTTAAGGGGTTAATCCTCTGCATTGTGTAAAAAAAGGCTGTTTGATCCTGTATGCACAGATCCTCCCCTTAATGCATTGTCTCCAAAATGGGTCCGGATAAGATGGTCACTGGACTGAGGCTGTACAGTTTGGTGTGTATTGCTAGATAGATTTGATTTTTTTCTTGGGAGAGTGCATGTGATTAGCACAGGGCCAATCAACACTGTCTAGACAGAGGGTCAGGGGTCCGGCATTTTATTAGGACAGTCATGGGAAAATAAACTTCTCCTACAAGCTTTAACCATGCACTGATAGAAGTCACAAGACTGCTATATACTGCTGGTGAGAAAGGGTATTTAGCCATTTATAAAATCAATGTATTTCTATGTTCTGTGTACTGTGTGTACTGTGTTGCTGGGGGTGGATGCAATGGCTGCGTGTTGCTGGGGGTGGATGGGATGGCTGAGTGTTGCTGGGTTTGAATGGCTGAGCATATGTGAATGGATGTTTCTGCAATGGGCACAAAGCAGCGCTGTGGGCACTACAGATCCAGCCCACAGCGCTGCTGCAACCGATCTCTCCTGTCTCCATTCACACTGAGATGGGAGAGAAGAGCCGGACAAGACGCAGATTTGTTTACAAGTGATCGCTCTGTCATTTGATGGTCCGATCACGTGGTAAATGGCCGCTGTCGGCCAGGTGGCACGCAGGAGCGCTATTCTGGGAGGACGTCAATGTACGCCCTCCCAGAGTTATCGAGCCGCACTGTAGCTGTCATTCAGCTATGGGGTGGTCGTTAAGTGGTTAAAGTGGCACTAAAAGCAAACCTACAACAATGCAACGCCTGTGAGATCCCTTCCCGGTGTCCTGCCGAAAATGTTCCCCCGGCGGATTAGGACCCCCCTGTACTGCGCAGGCATGGTGCTTGCGCAGTACGAACCTCAACCGAGCCCCCATGTACTGCGCAGGTGTGGCGCCAAGTCTCCGAAAATAGCCGAACACGTTGAACTGAGAGTCGGCTCTACATGGCGCCTGCACAATGACTATCACATATGCCGCGTGCTCCCGAAGCTAGTGCTACTCTGCAAGGGGCGGGGGTGATTTTAACAATAAAGTACACATATAATCCCTCTCATTCTTCCACAATCCTATAATACAATTTATAGGGATGAGGTGCCGGATTTAAAAGGGGACACATCAATCACTCTCATTCACAATAAAGTACACGTCTTAGCGGGGTGGGTTTTGCAATGGCAATGTTCATGGGCGAATTTCCACATATAACCAACACGCCCCGCTAAGAAGTGTACTTTATTGTTAAAATAACCCCCGCCCCTTGCAGAGTAGCACTAGCATCGGGAGCACGCGGCATATGTGATAGTCATTGTGCAGGCGCCATGTAGAGCCGACTCTCAGTTCAACGTGTTCGGCTATTTTCGGAGACTTGGAGCCACACCTGCACAGTACATGGGGGCTCGGTTGAGGTTCGTACTGCGCAAGCACCATGCCTGCGCAGTACAGGGGGGTCCTAATCCGCCGGGGGAACATTTTCGGCAGGACACCGGGAAGGGATCTCACAGGCGTTGCATTGTTGTAGCTATGGTAGGTTTGCTGGTGTACGGCATATAAATATATATCAATAAAATCAGATTTTATTGATATATATTCATATGCAGTACACCAGTACAATCGTACATAGGCATTCATGTCTATGGAAGGCTGTACACAGCACCTTGGCCCTCCAGACAGGGAACATAATCCAGAACTCGTGTTGCATGGGCTCTGGCACCCATGTGCAAGGGGCCCAAGCAACAAACTGAAAGCATCAGAAATGTGCACAGAAAAAAAAAAAATGGGAACCATAGACATCCTGAGTGTGCTTGCTCTATGGTGGAATTATGACTTTACTAGTAAAAAAAAAAATTATAATAAAAATGCCATAAATCTATCCCCTATTTTGTAGACACTATAACTTTTGCGCAAACCAATCAATATACATTTATTGCAATTTTTTTTTTATTTAAATTTTTTACCAAAAATATGTAAAATACATATTTGGCCTAAACTGATGAAGATTTTTTTTTTAACATTTTTTTTTTATTGGGATATTTATTATAACAAAAAGTACAAAATATTGTGTTCCCCCCCCCCAAAAAAAAATTTACGCTCTTTTTTTTGTTTATAGCGCTAAAAAAATGCAGATGTGATCAAATACCACCAAAGAAAGCTCTATTTGTGGGGAAAAAAAGCACATACATTTTTTTTGGGTGTTGTACCGCGCAATTGGTTAAAACGACGCAGTGCCGTATCACAAAAAAATGGCCTGGTCAGGAAGGGGACAAATCCTTCCAGTGCTGAAGTGGTTAAACAAACAAAAAAGCCGCTTTGCTGAGAATAACAGAAACCATTGGCTTCCGCTAATGTCATTCAAATCCACTAGGCAGAAGGCCCCCCCCCCCCCCCCCCAGTTCCACTGTGTGTCTATGAACGCTCACAGCCCGGTTCAGGAGCAAGCCTGAACATCTGCCCCCATACAAGATGCTTGCCATGGCGGCAGACAGAAGAGAAGGAGCCAAGATCGCCAGCATGGGACCCCAGAAGAGGAGATTTGGAGTGGCTCTGTGCAACAATACCATTACAGGGAACGGGTAAGTATAAACCTGTTTGTTTTTAATAAAAAAAATAAAAAAATTGACTTTACAATCACTTTAAGCTGGACTTTTACTCTTGGAACATTTAAGTAGCTGACAGATTTTTAGCTGGTTATGAATCCCGTTGGTGCTTACTGTTGGCGTGTGGAGCATTACATTACCACTTTTTCATATTCTTGTAGGTGGAATCAAATAATATTCTTATGTAAGAAGGATTTAAATACATCACTATTTTGGAGATAATCTAATTTGTTATAAAAACATTAGAATACGTGTTTTCATAATATGACATGTCGGAGGAACAAAGCATGTAATTATTTGTGCAACTGTTGTTGTTGATTGCCACTCTTAAAAACATTAACTCAAGCAGCGGTTACTTTCCTTTCTGAAAAAAAAAAATATCCCATTATTCAACATAAAAAAAATATGCATGCAAAAAAATAAAAAAAGTAAAGCCAGTGTAAAGCATTATGCATCTCTTGTGTATCTTGAAAAGGAAATTTCAGTTTCAAGGCTCTTATTTTGTAGTATTTCTACTCCCTCAGGGTCTATCATTAATTTACATTTGTCACAGATGGATATATTGAATAACAAATGTTTTTATCCAGTATTCACAGGCTGACAATAACGGATAAAGAAAATACCCTTGGAGAATTACAGGACAGAACTGTGATATAATCTGTGAAATAATATGAAAATAGCAGACTCTCAAAGCCAAACACAAATATTACAAGTAAATACAATCCTAAGAATATGACATAATAAACAAGTCATTCCCATAAGAATCATGCTTATCTTCTACCATTATTCTTCCGCCATGGACATAAGTAATATAGACCGAAATGTGTTTGGCGTTACAGAATTGCAATGTATTTAACCACTTGACTTCCAGAAGATTTACCCCACTTCATGACAAGGCCGCTTTTTGCCACTACGTTGCCTTAACTGATAATTGCACGCTCATGGAACACTACCCAAATTAAATTTGTCATTTTTTCCCCACAAATAGAGCTTTCTTTTGGTGGTATTTGATCTCCCCTGTTTTTTTTTTTTTTTTTTTGCGCTATAAATGAAAAAAATGCCAACAATTTTGAAAAAATATATATTTTTTACTTTCTGCTATAAAACCTATTCCCATAAAAAAAATGTAATCTATAAAATGTTCAAAATTTATTCTGCTACATGTCTTTGGTAAAAAAAAAAAAACCCAATGAGTGTATGTTGATTGGTTTATGTGGACGTTATAACATCTACAAACTATATAATATATACTGGATTTTTTTTTATTCTAGTTATGGCAACGATCAGCGACTTATAGCGGGACATCACGCACTCTGACACGAAATGACACTTTGTGGGAACTAACTTCCACTGACATCGCCAGCGACATTTTTACATTGATCGCTACGAATATGCACTGTCATTGTACTAATGACACTGGGCAGGAAGAGGTTACATTTGTGCCCAACAAGTTTGTGTGTGCTGCTTTTTCTGGAGATCAAGTTGTTTTGGGAATGAAAAGCCAACTAGATCCCATGTCACTGGATACAGCTGTTTACAAGCTCAGACTTGAGTTCTGTGAGACTCAGAGCCGATTGCTGGTGGCCAGTCATTGGCTGGGACCCGCCAGTGATCAGCATGTGTTGCAACTAATTTAAAAGCAGGGCTTCATTTAAAATAAGAACCTTGAATGGACTCAAATATTTTTTTATTTTTTTGTATAGATTATTTAGGGTGGCCAATTGTTGGATCAGGGGAGTTACTGACCAGCAGTGTCTACGTGAGTGATTTAGATCATAAAAAATAAAGTGTTTAGTAGAGTAGGGGAAATCCACTGTCCCCCTGTTATTTCAGAAAGTAAGATGAATTTCTTTGATGGAGGCCCTGATGGCAGTAAAACCCCAGTTAATAACGCTCCCCATGCTATCCAAAACTAGAAATCATGTTTTCAGCCTCATATTCACACATGTTCATGGTGATTTATGAAGAAATATTTAAATTGTATGAATGATTGTCGCACTAGTGGAGGGCTGTCGAATGGGGTCCTTTTTCCTTTTTTTTTTTTTTTTATTACTGGTCAGGATAAGAAGCTGATAGTGGATTTGCTATTGAATATGCAATATATTGGTTCTCATATGCTACAAGCTTTTCTTACTTAAAGTGATTGTAAAAACTTTATTTTAATTTTTTTTCTAAAATAACATACCAGCTCTTTGCAATGGTATTGCACATAACAGTCCCTTACCTCCTCTTCTGGAGTCCCCTGCCAGCGTTGTCCTCTCCCCCTTTCCCATGTGTACCCGCATAGCAAGCCATGTGCTATAGGGGTACACGTGCAGGCGCGCTTCCTAGCTGGGCTGTGTGCTTCCATAGACCAATGCTGCTGCCTAAGTCTCCTGTGAGACTGGGAAGAGAGAAGAGACAAGCTGCAGACGAGCACAGTGCTGGATTGAGAGAGGACTCAAGTAAGTATTTAGGGAGGGAAGGGCACAACAAATGTTAAAAGGTTTTTACTTTAATGCAGGGAGGTCATTAAGGTAAAAAAAAAATTACTTTACAACTACCTCATCTGTATGTGAGGTTCACAAGCTCCCACATACAACATGTATTTCTAGTGATCATAGGCATGCACACAGGGTGTGCCAGATGTGCCCAGGCACACCCTAATCACCCTGTGCAGCACAGAGATTTCCCCTACTGCCCTCCCCCCCTTCCTCCCACAGCGCTTTCAGCTTGCCTACTCTCCTTTCCCGCTGGCTGTTGCTGCAGAGATGTTTTAGTATGAGTGGGGGAAGGGGCCGGTAAATTTGCAGTTTACTGGCCCCTTCTCTTTCTGAATGAACATTGTGAGTTATCGGCAATATGTGTTTGAGCTTTTGGGGCGCACACACCTATGCTAGTGATCTAATATTTATTCTACTTTTACACAGTTGAATGCAATCAAAACATTGCATGGATTCTGAGCGAAAGCTGTATGACTTGTATGTGAAAACATTTATAAGTAGACCCTATACTCGCTGTATACCAGTTTATTGTCCTTTAGACATTAGGAGGGCCAGACTGTGGTCAGTGGAAGTAGAAAATGTGCTGGCATCAGTGGAAGTAAACCATGCTCCATCTTTGATGTCGTTGGAAAGAATAGTGCCCCGTTGTTGGTGTCGGTGGATTCCAGTGGATGAAATAGTGGCCAAGGGCTGGAAAAAAAGCAAGCAACGGGCTGCTGTTTGGAGACCACTGCTGTATAGCATAAAAATAAGTGAAACAAAATTGTTGTAGCCATTTTTGCCAGGGGACCATAGTGGTATTTAGGAACATAAAGTACAAATATTACTTGCGTTCTTGATTTATATGGCTAAGTGCCACAGAATACAGTCAAAATAAACTCCATCTCTTGACATTTGCATAGTACACCAACATTTTTAACGTATTTTTTTTTGGCAGGATTTTTATCTTTTCTATTATGTGCTGGTCTGCAAATTATGCAAATGGTGTTGGAAGATATGGTCTACCTGGGCATAATTTTTTGGGTAATACTTTGTTCTCTCTTGCAGGTATAAATGACCAAGGATTGTACAGGGTTGTGGGGGTGAGTTCAAAGGTCCAGAGACTTCTGAATTTGTTAATGGGTATGCTACCATTTTAATAATTTTATTGTATACTAGCTAAGCACGCTATAAATAACTTGTCACTTTTTATGTAATGTTATATAAAAAGGTATATGATTTTTATTTTTTTTCTTGCATAAATGACATTTGGTCATTTTCTGTGTATTGTACATGATAGTATGGATATACTGAATATTGAGACATAAAACTACAGGTATAAAGTCTCTTAGGTAATAATCCTATTAGCGTGGCATATTCTAGTAAATTGGTAATCGGCACTTGGATGAACTACATAAAGTAGACTAAACTTGAGAGAATTGTATGATGTGTTTTTTTTTTTTTTTTTTTGGAGTTGTATGTGTGATATATTGTACTATGCCGAGCATGCAGACAAAGATAACGTACTGCCATAATATTGTAATGCTACTATTGTATTGCCATTATCACATACTATGTAAATGTATATAACCAGTGATTCTGGAGCTTAACAGATAGTTTGACAGCTCCCATATTTGCAGTACTCCACATTGTGATGTTTTCACATATACAATTGTGTTGCTCAAGGGGGGTAGATTTTACTAGCATTTAAGTTGAACAATATTTTCTGCATAACCTACCAGGAAATTAGAATGCCCATCTTAACCCCCTTTTGTGAGCAGGAGCCAGCACTTTAATGGACTGTGATGCATGGGAATAGTAGGAAGGGCTACCAATCCTGCAGCACTTTGATTTGGCTGTCATCATTGGGAGCCCATTCTACTGACTTCCAATCGTTTGTACTTGACAGTGATCTCCCCTTAATGGCTTGGTCACAGTTATAAGGGAACGATGTGCCTAAGAATGATGGCAACACATACTGTATATGTGAGGCTGGGACTTTAAGGACCACCCACCCTGCTGTCATATATGTGTACAGTGGAACCTCGGATTACGAGCATAATCCGTTCCAGGAGAATGTTCGTAATGCAAAGTACTTGCATATCAAAGCGAGTTTCCCCATTGAAGTCAATGGAAACAAAAATAATTTGTTTCGCATTGACTTCAATGACATGCAATCCTGCATGCGGCCAGAGGCGCGGGGGCACTGGAGAGACTTGGAAAAGGCCAAAGGACACCTCGGCTGACCTCCGCAAACCTTGGAAAGACTTTGTTCCCGAGATTTTCCGAGGTCAGCCGAGCTGTCCTCTGGCGTTTCCGGGCATTTCCAAACGGCGTTGATCGTTTGCGATCGGCACTGTTTGGCTCTGGCACCCCCCACCTTAGGCCAAATGCGGTACTGCACACCGCTTTGGTCTGCATCGTGCTTATTTTGCGAGACAACACTCGCAAACCGAGTTACGATTTTTAAAAATACAGTGCTCGTATTGCGAAACGCTCGTTAACTGTGTTACTCGCAAACTGAGGTTCCGCTGTATAGCTTAACTAAACCAGTATTGAGTGGCTAATTTTATAAATACATTTCTGCTCTTAGACCATCATAAAATTAGAACTTTTTCAGTCAGGGAGCCATCCTTTTATTGGCCTTCTCAATGTGCGACACTACTGCTAAAAAAATCAACTATAAAGAAGGCTAGAAAAGGGTGGTTAGACATGCAGGCATAATCCAGCCACCACTGGGCATCTGTGTGCGAGGTCTCTACGCACAATGGTCAGCCCAGGCAACTGCTTGTGTTGTGCCTATGCAGAAGGACAAGTGAAACTGCAACAAACTGTTTTAAATCAGATTTCATAGTCATACAGAATTGGACAATGGGATCTTTAGTTCTTTTTAGGCAAGCTGTCATGTGGGAATGTTGGCCTTTGTTTACTGTGTTGCCCACCCCTCAGTTGGATTGCTTTTGAAGTCCCATGGTTGAAGACTAAATATCCTGTGCCCTGCATTGTATAGCTAGATTTTTTATTTATTTTTTACTTGTCAGTAAAATCCCTTTTTTGAAGTTCAGTAAAGGACCCTCCCCTTTTGTTATGGTCTCTCTATTGCTACAAAACTGGGGCTAGCTGGAAGTGGAAGGAGTTATATTAGAGGATGCACACAACAAACAATATTTAGCCCACAGGACTTTTACTGAGTCACACCTGAAATCTAATATATGAAACATTTATTTGACAGACATTTAAAAACAAAACGTAATACAAGAACTGTGTGTGTATGTATATATATATATATATGTATATGTGTGTGTATATATATATATATATGTGTATGTGTGTGTGTATACTGAGATCAACAAAGAAACCTTTCCATAGAACCTATGTAGTCCATAGAGATGACCACCATAAATCTGAAACAACTGTGCTACTAATCTCAATGCATTTCGCGAGGAGAGTATCTGGAGATAAAGAACATGTATGAATATAATAAACATTTATACATGTATATCAAATATACGTACATGAAACCGATATACAAATACTCGCGAATAGTAAATTTACAATTAGTTGCAGAATACTTGGGGTTAACCCCTTCTTGCGGGTTAAAAGTGCCCCACAAGATTTTTTCACATTTCTGAAATTTGTTGCTGTCTTTTCCACCAAGACACACATTCACTAAATATATTTGCACAAGAGGGTTTTAGGAGTAGATTTCTTGGTACTTGCACACTTTTTAATATCTTAGTTTTGAAATTTTTTCTTTTTAAAAAAAAAAAAAAATGTTTTTTAACTTATATATTTTTTTTATATTGATTGATTCAGGTGTGAGGTGATTTTCTTTCTTGCTGGATTTGACATCTTGCATGCGAGTCTCCTGTCGGAGTACAGTTGTCCTCTCATTCGCCCCGCCCCTTCACAGCTCCTGGTGGAAGAATAGTGGACCTTTTGGCAATTTTTTTCTGGCCTCTGCTATTATACAGGAATACCCCACTTTTAAGTACACAAAGGAGGTTATTTACTATTGCTACAGAGTGCAAAATCCAGCTCACTTCTGCATAGAAGCCAATGCGGTTCTAACCCCAGCTTGTTCAATTAAGCCTGGTAATAAAACCTGGAAGCTCATTGGTTTCTATGCAGAAGTGAGCCTGATTTTGCACTCTCCAGCTATAGTAAATAAACCCCATTGTGTACTTAAAAGTGGGGTATCCCTGTACATATTGTTATACATTCAACAGTAATCCATTCCTCAGCCTAACCACCATCTAAGTGGAAGTGGGTTAAGTATTCTGCAAACAATTGTAAGTTTACTATTGGCGAGTATATGTATATTGGTTTAATTTATGCATATACATATTTTTGCTATAAATGTATAAAAAAAGATCCTGTGTCCTGTACTGAGCCCCTACGAAGAATTAGCCATGTCCAACTTATCATAGGGAGCAATAGAGCGAAAGAAAGTTTTCTGACCTTACAGCTGCAAGCCAGTGGAATTTAAAGCAAACGTAATGAATAGGGGGCAGTTTACAAGCGCTATTTCTAGCGCTGAAAACTGCCTCAGTGGTAAGGGGTCTAAATGTTAACATAATCCAATGTATAGTGTAGTTTTGTCACCCCCTTCCCCACAAATACACAACCCATTCTTTATAAAACCTGAGAAGTGCAATGCAGTCTTCATTTAAAAAGCAATACACTTAGCAGTAATTGCTTGCCCCCTTTCTTGTATGCCTTCTGCAGTCGTTTTGGTCTGTTCCTGCTGAAGATAGGAAAGACTTTTTTTTTTTTTTTTTAAACTGCAGGGCACAAGCGCTGTACAAGATCTGCCATGGTTTGTTATTAAACAATGACAAATAGGACCAGATCTCATAAAGTGCATGTGTGAGATCAGATGAGATCTCCCTTAAAGGCACTGCAAGGCCCTACCTAGGTATATCACCTATGACTATTGACAACAAGAAAGTGTCAGAAAAGTAAAAAAAAAAAAATCTATATACAAACGACTGACATGTTTAGGGATGTGCAGGCTGCGTTGCATACACAATGGATTTTTGTGTTTCGGGGTACATTTCTGCTTTAGGAGATTGCAGTATGTATTATTCAGGTTACATTTTGTTGGTGGGTTTTGTTGTTGGAATAAAGGGTCTGTTTTACCTGCTGCCATATGATTAGATTTATGTATGATACAATTTCAACTTTAGTAAATACAATAACATTTGACTCATTGATTAGGTAAATCATTATATTGCCACAGAGCTAGAGATGCATAAATCTGGTGTGTCCTAAACTATGTATTGTCAGAGCCGGCCTGACTTTGAGGCATTCATTGGTATTCTGAGAAGCTTGTTTGAAGCAGGCGGTGCTCCAGGTCCATGCATGCTCCATCTGTGCTGATAACACAGTGTTCTTTGGCACGGGAGACTAGAGGAAACCAGTGAGTGAATTCATTTCATTACCCTGGACATTATGAGAATGACAAATTGTTTGTATATCATACGCTGCAATCAATTCAGAACTGCAGATAAAAGTCCTCATGCAATT